>NC_069501.1:1019841469-1020141469 GCF_027579735.1 Bombina bombina
TCCTAACCAGACATGGATCTGATGGCCTCTCGTCAGAACTTCAAAGTTCCTTGCTACGGGTCCAGATCCAGGGATCCCAAGGCGGCTCTAGTGGATGCACTAGTAGCACCTTGGACCTTCAAACTAGCTTATGTGTTCCCGCCGTTCCCTCTCATCCCCAGGCTGGTAGCCAGGATCAATCAGGAAAGGGCGTCGGTGATCTTGATAGCTCCTGCGTGGCCACGCAGGACTTGGTATGCAGATCTGGTGAATATGTCATCGGCTCCACCTTGGAAGCTACCTTTGAGACGAGACCTTCTTGTTCAGGGTCCGTTCGAACATCCGAACCTGGTTTCACTCCAGCTGACTGCTTGGAGATTGAACGCTTGATCTTATCGAAGCGAGGGTTCTCAGATTCTGTTATCGATACTCTTGTTCAGGCCAGAAAGCCTGTAACTAGAAAGATTTACCACAAAATTTGGAAAAAATATATCTGTTGGTGTGAATCTAAAGGATTCCCTTGGGACAAGGTTAAGATTCCTAAGATTCTATCCTTCCTTCAAGAAGGATTGGAAAAAGGATTATCTGCAAGTTCCCTGAAGGGACAGATTTCTGCCTTGTCTGTGTTACTTCACAAAAAGCTGGCAGCTGTGCCAGATGTTCAAGCCTTTGTTCAGGCTCTGGTTAGAATTAAGCCTGTTTACAAACCTTTGACTCCTCCTTGGAGTCTCAATTTAGTTCTTTCAGTTCTTCAGGGGGTTTCGTTTGAACCCTTACATTCCGTTGATATTAAGTTATTATCTTGGAAAGTTTTGTTTTTAGTTGCAATCTCTTCTGCTAGAAGAGTTTCAGAATTATCTGCTCTGCAGTGTTCTCCTCCTTATCTGGTGTTCCATGCAGATAAGGTGGTTTTACGTACTAAACCTGGTTTTCTTCCAAAAGTTGTTTCTAACAAAAACATTAACCAGGAGATTATCGTACCTTCTCTGTGTCCGAAACCAGTTTCAAAGAAGGAACGTTTGTTACACAATTTGGATGTTGTTCGCGCTCTAAAATTCTATTTAGATGCTACAAAGGATTTTAGACAAACATCTTCCTTGTTTGTTGTTTATTCTGGTAAAAGGAGAGGTCAAAAAGCAACTTCTACCTCTCTCTCTTTTTGGATTAAAAGCATCATCAGATTGGCTTACGAGACTGCCGGACGGCAGCCTCCCGAAAGAATCACAGCTCATTCCACTAGGGCTGTGGCTTCCACATGGGCCTTCAAGAACGAGGCTTCTGTTGATCAGATATGTAGGGCAGCGACTTGGTCTTCACTGCACACTTTTACCAAATTTTACAAGTTTGATACTTTTGCTTCTTCTGAGGCTATTTTTGGGAGAAAGGTTTTGCAAGCCGTGGTGCCTTCCATTTAGGTGACCTGATTTGCTCCCTCCCTTCATCCGTGTCCTAAAGCTTTGGTATTGGTTCCCACAAGTAAGGATGACGCCGTGGACCGGACACACCGATGTTGGAGAAAACAGAATTTATGTTTACCTGATAAATTACTTTCTCCAACGGTGTGTCCGGTCCACGGCCCGCCCTGGTTTTTTTAATCAGGTCTGATAATTTATTTTCTTTAACTACAGTCACCACGGTACCATATGGTTTCTCCTATGCAAATATTCCTCCTTAACGTCGGTCGAATGACTGGGGTAGGCGGAGCCTAGGAGGGATCATGTGACCAGCTTTGCTGGGCTCTTTGCCATTTCCTGTTGGGGAGGAGAATATCCCACAAGTAAGGATGACGCCGTGGACCGGACACACCGTTGGAGAAAGTAATTTATCAGGTAAACATAAATTCTGTTTTCTGCAGTAATTTCCAAAGAATGGGATAATTTGGGTAATTCATTTACTCCTTCTAAATGTTTTAAGCAATTATATCCTGTGCCGTCTGACAGATTAGAATTTTGGGACAAGATCCCTAAAGTTGATGGGGCTATTTCTACCCTTGCTAAACGTACTACTATTCCTACGTCAGATGGTACTTCGTTTAAGGATCCTCTAGATAGGAAAATTGAATCCTTTCTAAGAAAAGCTTATCTGTGCTCAGGTAATCTTCTTAGACCTGCTATATCTTTGGCTGATGTTGCTGCAGCTTCAACTTTTTGGTTGGAAACTTTAGCGCAACAAGTAACACATCGTGATTCTCATGATATTATTATTCTTCTTCAGCATGCTAATAATTTTATCTGTGATGCCATTTTTGATATTATCAGAGTTGATGTCAGGTTTATGTCTCTAGCTATTTTAGCTAGAAGAGCTTTATGGCTTAAAACTTGGAATGCTGATATGGCTTCTAAATCAACTTTACTTTCCATTTCTTTCCAGGGTAACAAATTATTTGGTTCTCAGTTGGATTCCATTATTTCAACTGTTACTGGTGGGAAAGGAACTTTTTTACCACAGGATAAAAAATCTAAAGGTAAAAGCAGGGCTAATAATAGTTTTCGTTCCTTTCGTTTCAACAAAGAACAAAAGCCTGATCCTTCATCCTCAGGAGCAGTTTCAGTTTGGAGACCATCTCCAGTCTGGAATAAATCCAAGCCAGCTAGAAAGGCAAAGCCTGCTTCTAAGTCCACATGAAGGTGCGGCCCTCATTCCAGCTCAGCTGGTAGGGGGCAGGTTACGTTTTTTCAAGGAAATTTGGATCAATTCTGTTCACAATCTTTGGATTCAGAGCATTGTTTCAGAAGGGTACAGAATTGGTTTCAAGTTGAGACCTCCTGCAAAGAGATTTTTTCTTTCCCGTGTCCCAGTAAATCCAGTAAAAGCTCAAGCATTTCTGAAATGTGTTTCAGATCTAGAGTTGACTGGAGTAATTATGCCAGTTCCAGTTCCGGAACAGGGGATGGGGTTTTATTCAAATCTCTTCATTGTACCAAAGAAGGAGAATTCTTTCAGACCAGTTCTGGATCTAAAAATATTGAATCGTTATGTAAGGATACCAACGTTCAAGATGGTAACTGTAAGGACTATCTTACCTTTTGTTCAGCAAGGGAATTATATGTCCACAATAGATTTACAGGATGCATATCTGCATATTCCGATTCATCCAGATCATTTTCAGTTCCTGAGATTCTCGTTTCTGGACAAGCATTACCAATTTGTGGCTCTGCCGTTTGGCCTAGCTACAGCTCCAAGAATTTTTACAAAGGTTCTCGGTGCCCTGCTGTCTGTAATCAGAGAACAGGGTATTGTGGTATTTCCTTATTTGGACGATATCTTGGTACTTGCTCAGTCTTTACATTTAGCAGAATCTCATACGAATCGACTTGTGTTGTTTCTTCAAGATCATGGTTGGAGGATCAATTTACCAAAAAGTTCTTTGATTCCTCAGACAAGGGTAACTTTTCTGGGTTTCCAGATGGATTCAGTGTCCATGACTCTGTCTTTAACAGACAAGAGACGTCTAAAGCTGATTGCAGCTTGTCGAAACCTTCAGTCACAATCATTCCCTTCGGTAGCCTTATGCATGGAAATTCTAGGTCTTATGACTGCTGCATCGGACGCGATCCCCTTTGCTCGTTTTCACATGCGACCTCTTCAGCTCTGTATGCTGAAGCAATGGTGCAAGGATTACACGAAGATATCTCAATTAATATCTTTAAAACCGATTGTTCGACACTCTCTAACATGGTGGACAGATCACCATCGTTTAATTCAGGGGGCTTCTTTTGTGCTTCCGACCTGGACTGTATTTTCAACAGATGCAAGTCTCACAGGTTGGGGAGCTGTGTGGGGATCTCTGACGGCACAAGGAGTTTGGGAATCTCAGGAGGTGAGATTACCGATCAATATTTTGGAACTCCGTGCAATTTTCAGAGCTCTTCAGTTTTGGCCTCTTCTGAAGAGAGAATCGTTCATTTGTTTTCAGACAGACAATGTCACAACTGTGGCATACATCAATCATCAAGGAGGGACTCACAGTCCTCTGGCTATGAAAGAAGTATCTCGAATTCTGGTTTGGGCGGAATCCAGCTCCTGTCTAATCTCTGCGGTTCATATCCCAGGTATAGACAATTGGGAAGCGGATTATCTCAGTCGCCAAACGTTGCATCCGGGCGAATGGTCTCTTCACCCAGAGGTATTTCTTCAGATTGTTCAAATGTGGGAACTTCCAGAAATAGATCTGATGGCGTCCCATCTAAACAAGAAACTTCCCAGGTATCTGTCCAGATCCCGGGATCCTCAGGCGGAGGCAGTGGATGCATTATCACTTCCTTGGAAGTATCATCCTGCCTATATCTTTCCGCCTCTAGTTCTTCTTCCAAGAGTAATCTCCAAGATTCTGAAGGAATGCTCGTTTGTTCTGCTGGTAGCTCCGGCATGGCCTCACAGGTTTTGGTATGCGGATCTTGTCCGGATGGCCTCTTGCCAACCGTGGACTCTTCCGTTAAGACCAGACCTTCTGTCACAAGGTCCTTTTTTCCATCAGGATCTGAAATCCTTAAATTTAAAGGTATGGAGATTGAACGCTTGATTCTTGGTCAAAGAGGTTTCTCTGACTCTGTGATTAATACTATGTTACAGGCTCGTAAATCTGTATCTAGAGAGATATATTATAGAGTCTGGAAGACTTATATTTCTTGGTGTCTTTCTCATCATTTTTCCTGGCATTCTTTTAGAATACCGAGAATTTTACAGTTTCTTCAGGATGGTTTAGATAAGGGTTTGTCCGCAAGTTCTTTGAAAGGACAAATCTCTGCTCTTTCTGTTCTTTTTCACAGAAAGATTGCTATTCTTCCTGATATTCATTGTTTTGTACAAGCTTTGGTTCGTATAAAACCTGTCATTAAGTCAATTTCTCCTCCTTGGAGTTTGAATTTGGTTCTGGGAGCTCTTCAAGCTCCTCCGTTTGAACCTATGCATTCATTGGACATTAAATTACTTTCTTGGAAAGTTTTGTTCCTTTTGGCCATCTCTTCTGCCAGAAGAGTTTCTGAATTATCTGCTCTTTCTTGTGAGTCTCCTTTTCTGATTTTTCATCAGGATAAGGCGGTGTTGCGAACTTCTTTTGAATTTTTACCTAAAGTTGTGAATTCCAACAACATTAGTAGAGAAATTGTGGTTCCTTCATTATGTCCTAATCCTAAGAATTCTAAGGAGAAATCGTTGCATTCTTTGGATGTTGTTAGAGCTTTGAAATATTATGTTGAAGCTACGAAATCTTTTCGTAAGACTTCTAGTCTATTTGTTATCTTTTCCGGTTCTAGAAAAGGCCAGAAAGCTTCTGCCATTTCTTTGGCATCTTGGTTGAAATCTTTAATTCATCTTGCCTATGTTGAGTCGGGTAAAACTCCGCCTCAGAGAATTACAGCTCATTCTACTAGGTCAGTTTCTACTTCCTGGGCGTTTAGGAATGAAGCTTCGGTTGACCAGATCTGCAAAGCAGCAACTTGGTCCTCTTTGCATACTTTTACTAAATTCTACCATTTTGATGTATTTTCTTCTTCTGAAGCAGTTTTTGGTAGAAAAGTACTTCAGGCAGCGGTTTCAGTTTGAATCTTCTGCTTATGTTTTTCGTTAAACTTTATTTTGGGTGTGGATTCTTTTCAGCAGGAATTGGCTGTCTTTATTTTATCCCTCCCTCTCTAGTGACTCTTGCGTGGAAAGATCCACATCTTGGGTAGTCATTATCCCATACGTCACTAGCTCATGGACTCTTGCTAATTACATGAAAGAAAACATAATTTATGTAAGAACTTACCTGATAAATTCATTTCTTTCATATTAGCAAGAGTCCATGAGGCCCGCCCTTTTTTTGTGGTGGTTATGATTTTGTATAAAGCACAATTATTCCAATTCCTTATTTTATATGCTTTCGCACTTTTTTATCACCCCACTTCTTGGCTATTCGTTAAACTGAATTGTGGGTGTGGTGAGGGGTGTATTTATAGGCATTTTGAGGTTTGGGAAACTTTGCCCCTCCTGGTAGGAATGTATATCCCATACGTCACTAGCTCATGGACTCTTGCTAATATGAAAGAAATGAATTTATCAGGTAAGTTCTTACATAAATTATGTTTTTCGCTCCTTTCTCAACTTCAGGAGCGGACCTATTGCAACCTCTACTGCCGCAAAGCAAGATAACGCTTCACAGCCCAAAGCAACCTGGAAACCCTTGCAGGGCTGGAATAAGTGTAAACAGGCCAAGAAGCCTGCTCCTGCTATCAAGACAGCATGAAGGGGTAGCCCCCGATCTGGGATCGGATCTAGTGGGGGGCAGACTTTCTCTCTTCGCTCAGGCAAGAGATGTTCCAGACCCCTGGGCATTAGAAATAGTTGCTCAGGGGTACCTTCTAGAATTCAAGGATTCTCCCCCAAGGGGAAGGTTCCACATTTCTCGTTTGTCTTCAGACCAAACAAAGAAACAGGCGTTCTTACGCTGTGTAGAAGATCTTCTAAAAATGGGAGTGATTCACCCAGTTCCATTTGCAGAACAAGGCCTGGGCTTTTACTCAAATCTATTCGTAGTTCCCAAAAAGGAAGGAACTTTCAGGCCAATTCTGGATCTAAAGATTCTAAACAAATTCCTCAGAGTTCCGTCTTTCAAGATGGAAACCATTCGGACAATCTTGCCAATGATCCAGGAAGGTCAATATATGACTACCGTGGATCTAAAGGACGCGTACCTACACCATCAGTTCCTAAGGTTCGCCTTTCTGGACAATCATTACCAGTTCGTGGCTCTGCCTTTCGGGCTGGCCACCGCTCCCAGAATTTTCTCAAAGGTTCTAGGGTCCCTTCTGGCGGTACTAAGACCGCGGGGCATTGCAGTAGCACCTTATCTAGACGACATCTTAATACAGGCGTCGTCCTTTCACAGAGCCAAGGCTCATACGGACATCGTTCTGGCCTTTCTAAGGTCTCACGGGTGGAAGGTGAACGTAGAAAAGAGTTCTCTGTCCCCGCTCACAAGGGTTCCCTTTCTGGGAACATTAATAGACTCGGTAGAAATGAAAATCTTTCTGACAGAGGTCAGGAAGTCAAAATTGTTGAATACTTGCCGAGTTCTTCATTCCATTCCTCGGCCTTCCGTGGCTCAGTGCATGGAAGTAATTGGTTTAATGGTGGCGGCGATGGATGTGATCCCTTTCGCCCGAATCCATCTCAGACCACTGCTCAAACAGTGGAATGGAGATTACGCAGATTTATCTCCTCATTCAAATGGACCAAAAGACCAGAGACTCTCTTCTTTGGTGGTTGTCTCAAGATCACCTGTCTCAGGGGCTGAGCTTCCGCAGACCGGAATAGATCATTGTCACGACCGATGCCAGTCTGATAGGCAGGCTGGGGAGTGGTCTGGAACTCCCTAAAGGCTCAGGGACTTTGGTCTCGGGAAGAATCCCTTCTCCTGATAAACATTTTGGAGCTGAGAGCGATATTCAATACGCTCCAGGTGTGGCCTCAACTAGCAGAGGCCAAATTCATCAGATTTCAGTCGGACAACATCACGACTGTAGCGTATATCAATCATCAGGGGGAACAAAGAGTTCCCTGGCGATGAAGGAAGTATCCAAGATTATCAGATGGGCGGAGGATCACTTCTGCCATCTATCTGCAATTCACATCCCAGGAGTAGACAACTGGGAGGCGGATTTTCCACCCGGAGGTTTTTGCTCAACTAACTCAGCTTTGGGGCATTCCAGAGTTGGACCTGATGGCGTCCCGTCAGAACACCAAACTTCCCCTTTACGGATCCAGATCCAGGGATCCCAAGGCGGCATTGATAGATGCATTGATAGCGCCTTGGTCATTCAGTCTAGCTTATGTCTTTCCACCGTTTCCTCTTCTACCTCGGCTGATAGCCAGAATCAAACAGGAGAGGGCTTCGGTAATTCTGATAGCACCTGCGTGGCCACGCAGGACTTGGTATGCAGACCTAGTGGGCATGTCATCGGTCCCACCATGGAAACTGCCATCGAGGCAGGATCTTCTACTCCAAGGTCCTTTCAAGCATCCAAATCTAGTTTCTTTGCAGCTGACTGCTTGGAGATTGAACGCTTAATCCTAGCTAAGCGGGGTTTCTCTGATTCAGTTATAGATACTCTGATACAGGCCAGAAAGCCTGTCACCAGGAAAATTTACCACAAGATATGGCGGAAATATCTTTGTTGGTGTGAATCCAAGGGTTACTCGTGGAGTAAAGTTAGGATTCCAAGGATATTGTCCTTTCTCCAAGAAGGGTTGGAGAAAGGTCTGTCAGCTAGTTCCTTAAAGGGACAGATATCTGCTTTGTCTATTCTGTTACACAAGCGTTTAGCAGCTGTACCAGATGTTCAGGCGTTTGTTCAGGCCTTAGTTAGAATCGAGCCTGTCTATAGACCTGTGTCTCCTCCATGGAGTCTAAAGTTCTTTCAGTTCTTCAAGGGGTTCCGTTTGAACCTTTGCATTCCATAGATATCAAGTTATTATCTTGGAAAGTTTTGTTTTTAGTAGCCATTTCTTTTGCTCGAAGAGTTTCAGAACTATCTGCTTTGCATTGCGATTCGCCCTATCTGGTGTTCCATGCAGATAAGGTTGTTTTGCGTACTAAACCTGGTTTCCTTCCAAAGGTGGTTTCTAATAAGAATATTAACTAGGAAATCATTGTTCCTTCTCTGTGTCCTAATCCAGTTTCTAAGACGGAACAACTTTTGCACAATCTTGATGTGGTTCGTGCTTTTAAGTTCTATTTAAAAGCAACTAAAGATTTCAGACAAACATCATCCCTGTTTGTTGTGTATTCTGGTAAGAGGAGAGGTCAGAAAGCAACTGCTACCTCTCTTTCATTCTGGCTGAAAAGCATCATCCGATTGGCTTATGAGACTGCTGGTAAGCAGCCTCCTGAATGAATTACAGCTCATTCCACCAGAGCTGTGGCTTCCACGTGGGCTTTCAAGAATGAGGCTTCTGTTGACCAGATTTGTAAGGCAGCGACTTGGTCTTCTCTGCATACATTTGCCAAATTTTACAAATTCGATACTTTTGCTTCTTCGGAGGCTGTTTTTGGGAGAGAGGTTTTGCAAGCAGTGGTGCCTTCCGTTTAGGTTACCTGACTTGTTCCCTCCCTTCATCCGTGTCCTATTGCTTTGGTATTGGTATCCCACAAGTAAGGATGAATCCGTGGACTGAATACACCAAGTAAGAGAAAACAGAATTTATGCTTACCTGATAAATTACTTTCTCTTACAGGTGTATTCAGTGTACGGCCCGCCCTGATATTTAAGTCAGGTTCAAATTTAATTTACAATAACTACAGTCACCACTGCACCCTATGGTTCTCCTTTTTCTCCTAACCGTCGGTCGAATGACTGGGGGGCGGAGCCTGAGGGGAGCTATATGGACAGCTTTGCTGTGTGCTCTCTTTGCCATTTCCTGTAGGGAATGAGAATATCCCACAAGTAAGGATGAATCCGTGGACTGAATACACCTGTAAGAGAAAGTAATTTATCAGGTAAGCATAAATTCTGTTATTACTGGAGGAAAAGGTCACTCCCTTCCTCAGGCTAGGTCCAACAAATTAAAGACCAAACAGCCTAATTTTCGTGCTTTTCGAAACTTCGAGTGGCGCAGCTTCAACTTCCTCTAATACAAAACGAGAGGGAAATTTTGCCCAGTCCAAGCCGGTCTGGAGACCTAACCAGGCTTGGAACAAAGGAAAGCAGGCCAAAAAACCTGCTGCTGCCTCTAAGACAGCATGAAAGATCATCCCCTGATCCGGTAATGGATCTAGTAGGGGGCAGACTTTCTCTCTTCGCCCAGGCTTGGGCAAGAGATGTCCAGGATCCCTGGGCGTTGGAAATCGTGTCCCAGGGATATCTTCTGGACTTCAAAGCTTCTTCCCCAAAAGGAAGATTTCATCTCTCACAATTATCTGCAAACCAGATAAAGAGAGAGGCATTCTTACATTGTGTACAAGACCTCCTAGTTATGGGAGTGATCCACCCAGTTCCAAAGGAGGAACAGGGGCAAGGCTTCTATTCAAATCTGTTTGTGGTTCCCAAGAAAGAGGGAACCTTCAGACCAATCTTAGATCTCAAGATCCTAAACAAATTTCTCAGGGTCCCATCCTTCAAGATGGAGACTATTCGAACCATCCTACCTATGATCCAGGAGGGTCAATATATGACTACCGTGGACTTAAAGGATGCTTATCTGCACATTCCGATAAACAGAGATGATCATCGGTTTCTCAGGTTCGCCTTCCTAGACAGGCATTACCAGTTTGTGGCTCTTCCCTTTGGGTTAGCTACAGCACCAAGAATCTTTACGAAGGTTCTGGGGTCACTCCTAGCGGTCCTAAGGCTGCGGGGTATAGCAGTAGCCCCTTACATAGACGACATTCTAATACAGGCGTCAAATTTTCAAATCGCCAGGTCCCATGCAGACATTGTTCTGGCATTCCTGAGGTCGCATGGGTGGAAAGTGAACGAAGAAAAGAGTTCTCTATCCCCTCTCACAAGAGTTTCCTTCCTAGGAACTCTGATAGATTCTGTAGAAATGAAGATTTACCTGACAGAGGCCAGGTTGTCAAAATTTCTAAATTCCTGCCGTGTTCTTTATTCTACTTCTCGCCCTTCAGTGGCTCAGTGTATGGAAGTAATCGGCTTAATGATGGTGGCAATGGACATAGTGCCGTTTGCCCGCCTACATCTCAGACCGCTGCAACTCTACATGCTCAGTCAGTGGAATGGGGATTACACAGATTTGTTCCCCTCTACTAAATCTGGATCAAGAGACCAGGGATTCTCTTCTCTGGTGGCTATCTCGGGTCCATCTGTCCAAGGGTATGACCTTCCGCAGGCTGGATTGGACAATAGTAACGACAGATGCCAGCCTTCTGGGCTGGGGTGCAGTCTGGAACTCCCTGAAAGCTCAGGGCTTGTGGACTCAGGAGGAGAAACTCCTTCCGATAAACATTCTTGAACTAAGAGCGATATCCAATGCTCTTCAGGCTTGGCCTCAGCTAGCTGCGGTCAGGTTCATCAGATTTCAGTCGGACAATATCACGACTGTAGCCTACATCAACCATCAAGGGGGAACAAGGAGTTCCCTAGCAATGTTGGAGGTTTCAAAAATAATTCTATGGGCAGAAGTTCACTCTTGCCATCTATCAGCTATCCATATCCCAGGAGTAGAGAACTGGGAGGCGGATTTTCTAAGTCGACAGACTTTTCATCCGGGGGAGTGGGAACTCCATCCGGAGGTGTTTGCACAGTTGATTCAACTTTGGGGCAAACCAGAACTGGATCTCATGGCGTCTCGTCAGAACGCCAAGCTTCCTTGTTACGGATCCAGGTCCAGGGATCCCAAGGCAGCGCTGATAGATGCTCTAGCAGCGCCTTGGTCTTTCAACCTGGCTTATGTGTTTCCACCGTTTCCTCTGCTCCCTCATCTGATTGCCAAGATCAAGCAGGAGAGAGCTTCGGTGATTTTGATAGCACCTGCGTGGCCACGCAGGACTTGGTATGCAGATCTTGTGGACATGTCATCCCTTCCACCATGGACTCTACCGCTGAGGCAGGACCACCTTCTTCAGGGTCCTTTCAACCATCCAAATCTAATTTCTCTGCGTCTGACTGCTTGGAGATTGAACGCTTGATTTTATCAAAACGTGGTTTCTCCGAGTCGGTCATTGACACCTTAATTCAGGCTCGAAAGCCTGTCACCAGGAAAAATTATCATAAGATATGGTGTAAATATCTTCATTGGTGTGAATCCAAGGGTTACTCATGGAGTAAAGTCAGGATTCCCAGGATATTATCTTTTCTCCAAGAAGGATTGGAGAAGGGATTGTCAGCTAGTTCCTTAAAGGGACAGATTTCTATTCTGTCTATTCTTTTGCACAAGCGTCTGGCGGATGTTCCAGACGTTCAGGCGTTTTGTCAGGCTTTAGTTAGAATCAAGCCTGTGTTTAAACCTGTTGCTCCGCCATGGAGTTTAAATTTAGTTCTTAAAGTTCTTCAAGGGGTTCCGTTTGAACCTCTGCATTCCATAGATATCAAGCTTTTATCTTCTGTTTCTGGTAGCTATCTCTTCGGCTCGAAGAGTTTCAGAGTTATCTGCCTTGCAGTGTGATTCCCCTTATCTGATCTTCCATGCAGATAAGGTAGTTTTGCGTACCAAACCTGGGTTTCTTACTAAGGTGGTATCTAATAAGAATATCAATCAGGAGATTGTTGTTCCGTCACTGTTTCCTAATCCTTCTTCAAAGAAAGAACGTCTTTTACACAATGTTGACGTGGTTCGTGCTTTAAAGTTTTATTTACAAGCTACTAAAGATTTTCGTCAAACATCTGCATTGTTTGTTGTCTACTCTGGACAGAGGAAAGGCCAAAAGGCTTCAGCAACTTCTCTTTCTTTTTGGTTAAGAAGTATAATCCGCTTAGCTTATGAGACTGCTGGCCAGCAGCCTCCTGAAAGAATTACAGCTCATTCCACTAGAGCGGTGGCTTCCACGTGGGCTTTTAAAAATGAGGCTTCTGTTGAACAGATTTGTAAGGCGGCAACTTGGTCTTCACTTCATACTTTTTCTAAATTCTACAAATTTGATACTTTTGCTTCTTCGGAGGCTATTTTTGGGAGAAAGGTCTTACAGGCAGTGGTGCCTTCCGTTTAAGCGCCTGCCTTTTCCCTCCCTTCATCCGTGTCCTATAGCTTTGGTATTGGTATCCCACAAGTAATGGATGAATCCGTGGACTGGATACACCTTACAAGAGAAAACAAAATTTATGCTTACCTGATAAATTTATTTCTCTTGTGGTGTATCCAGTCCACGGCCCACCCTGTCATTTTAAGGCAGGTGTTTTTTATTTTTAAACTACAGTCACCACTGCACCCTATAGTTTCTCCTTTCTCTTGCTTGTCTTCGGTCGAATGACTGTGAGGTGGCAGTTAGGGGAGGAGCTATATAGACAGCTCTGCTGTGGGTGATCCTCTTGCAGCTTCCTGTTGGGAAGGAGAATATCCCACAAGTAATGGATGAATCCGTGGACTGGATACACCACAAGAGAAATAAATTTATCAGGTAAGCATAAATTTTGTTTTTATCCCTCCCTTTCTAGTGACTCTTCTGTGTTCTCCCACATGTTGGGTATTTCTATCCCATACATCACTAGCTCATGAACTCTTGCCAATTACATGAAAGAAAACATAATTTATGTAAGAACTTACCTGATAAATTCATTTCTTTAATATTGGCAAGTACATGAGGCCCTCCCTTTTTTATGGTGGTTATGATTTTTGTATAAAAGCACAATTATATTTCCAGTTCCTCTTTTTGTATGCTTTTCTACTCCTTATTTTTTCACCCCACTACTTGACTATTCGTTAAACTGAATTGTGGGTGTGGTGAGAGGTGTATTTTGAGGTTTGGGAGACTTTGCCCCTCTTGGTAGGATTGTATATCCCATACGTCACTAGCTCATGGACTCTTGCCAATATGAAAGAAATAAATTTACCAGGTAAGTTCTTACATAAATTATGTTTTTAATATTTTTTTTGTGGGAACAGATATCTGCAGTTATGAAATCGGAAAAAGATTCTTCATTTAATATGGATAAATGTTTACTTTGTTTAGAAGTCCCAATTGTACTACCTATGCAATTTTGTTCAACATGCTTAGCTAAGACCTTAAAATATAAGGACAAATTAATCCCTTTTGAACCTAATGTCTCTCAGGATATTGCTGTTCAGGAAATGCCTCAGCTTTCTCCTCAAACGACCCAACCCTTATCAGTTTCGCATACAGTACCTTGCGTGTCCTCTCAACCTCCTGGGGGTTTATTTGCCAGGGGATTTTGCCGAGCAGATAACTTCTGTGGTATCGGTGGCTTTGTCAGCATTCCCTTCTTCATGTAAACGTAAGAGGAAATCTAAACATTTGTCTGCTAGTAAGGCTTCTGACCCCTCTAAGTCTGTGCTGGTCAACCTCTCTCAATTGTCTGATGAGGAGAATACTTCAGTAGCTTCTGAAGGTGAGATCTCAAATCTTCAGAATCTGAAGAGGTTAATTTTAGATTTAAACTTGAACACGTCCGGATACTATTGAAAAAATGATAATAGGAGTAAATTAGAATGTTGCTTAAAATTGCATGCTCTATCTGAATCACAAAAGGAAAAAAATTAGGTTCAGTGTCCCTTTAAGTTTGCTCCAGAATCCATCAGATTTTGGGAGCTCTCAAAATACACGTCCTGTTGCTGCGGTAGATAGCTCCGCTCCCCGCCTTGTCTGTTCTTATTTCAGAGGAAACTACGGTAGAGGAGATCCAAGCTAGGATCAAAGCCCTTAAACTGGCCAATTCCTTTGTGTGATGGCACCATGCAGATAATTAGACTGGGAGCTAAGATGTCTAGCTTCACTGTGCTAGCCCGCAGAGCTCTGTGGTTAAAATCTTGGTTGGCTGATGTTTCTTCAAAGGCCAAGCTTTTGGCTTTACCTTATAAGGGTAAAACTCTGTTTCTCCAACATAGGTGTGTCCGGTCCACGGCGTCATCCTTACTTGTGGGATATTCTCTTCCCCAACAGGAAATGGCAAAGAGCCCAGCAAAGCTGGTCACATGATCCCTCCTAGGCTCCGCCTTCCCCAGTCATTCTCTTTGCCGTTGTACAGGCAACATCTCCACGGAGATGGCTTAGAGTTTTTTAGTGTTTAACTGTAGTTTTTATTATTCAGTCAAGAGTTTGTTATTTTAAAATAGTGCTGGTATGTACTATTTTCTCTGAAACAGAAAAGAGATGAAGATTTCTGTTTGTAAGAGGAAAATGATTTTAGCAACCGTTACTAAAATAGATGGCTGTTCCACACAGGACTGTTGAGAGGAATTAACTTCAGTTGGGGGAACAGTGAGCAGACTTTTGCTGCTTGAGGTATGACACATTCTAACAAGACGATGTAATGCTGGAAGCTGTCATTTTCCCTATGGGATCCGGTAAGCCATTTTTATTACAGAGTAAATAAGGGCTTCACAAGGGCTTGTTAAGACTGTAGACATTTTCTGGGCTAAATCGATTCATATATAACATATTTAGCCTTGAGGAATCATTTAATATGGGTATTTTTGTAAAATAATATCGGCAGGCACTGTTTTAGACGCCTTATTCTCTAGGGGCTTTCCCTAATCATAGCAGAGCCTCATTTTCGCGCCGGTATTGCGCACTTGTTTTTGAGAAGCATGACATGCAGTCGCATGTGTGAGGAGCTCTGATACATAAAAAAGACTTTCTGAAGGCGTCATTTGGTATCGTATTCCCCTTTGGGCTTGGTTGGGTCTCAGCAAAGCAGATACCAGGGACTGTAAAGGGGTTAAAGATAAAAACGGCTCCGGTTCCGTTATTTTAAGGGTTAAAGCTTCCAAATTTGGTGTGCAATACTTTTAAGGCTTTAAGACACTGTGGTGAAATTTTGGTGAATTTTGAACAATTCCTTCATACTTTTTCGCAATTGCAGTAATAAAGTGTGTTCAGTTTAAAATTTAAAGTGACAGTAACGGTTTTATTTTAAAACGTTTTTTGTACTTTGTTATCAAGTTTATGCCTGTTTAACATGTCTGAACTACCAGATAGACTGTGTTCTGAATGTGGGGAAGCCAAGGTTCCTTCTCATTTAAATAGATGTGATTTATGTGACACTGAAAATGATGCCCAAGATGATTCCTCAAGTGAGGGGAGTAAGCATGGTACTGCATCATTCCCTCCTTCGTCTACACCAGTCTTGCCCACTCAGGAGGCCCCTAGTACATCTAGCGCGCCAATACTCCTTACTATGCAACAATTAACGGCTGTAATGGATAATTCTATCAAAAACATTTTAGCCAAAATGCCCACTTATCAGCGTAAGCGCGACTGCTCTGTTTTAGATACTGAAGAGCATGAGGACGCTGAGGATAATGGTTCTGATATGCCCCTACACCAGTCTGAGGGGGCCAGGGAGGTTTTGTCTGAGGGAGAAATTTCAGATTCAGGGAAAATTTCTCAACAAGCTGAACCCGATGTGATTACATTTAAATTTAAGTTGGAACATCTCCGCGCTCTGCTTAAGGAGGTGTTATCCACTCTGGATGATTGTGAGAATTTGATCATCCCAGAGAAACTATGTAAAATGGACAAGTTCCTAGAGGTCCCGGGGCCCCCAGAAGCTTTTCCTATACCCAAGCGGGTGGCGGACATTGTAAATAAAGAATGGGAAAGGCCCGGTATACCTTTTGTCCCTCCCCCCATATTTAAAAAATTGTTTCCCATGGTCGACCCCAGAAAGGACTTATGGCAGACAGTCCCCAAGGTCGAGGGGGCGGTTTCTACTTTAAACAAACGCACCACTATACCCATAGAAGATAGTTGTGCTTTCAAAGATCCTATGGATAAAAAATTAGAAGGTTTGCTTAAAAAGATGTTTGTTCAGCAAGGTTACCTTCTACAACCAATTTCATGCATTGTCCCTGTCACTACAGCCGCGTGTTTCTGGTTCGATGAGCTAGAAAAGGCGATCGATAGTGATTCTCCTCCTTATGAGGAGATTATGGACAGAATCCGTGCTCTCAAATTGGCTAATTCTTTCACCCTAGACGCCACTTTGCAATTGGCTAGGTTAGCGGCGAAAAATTCTGGGTTTGCTATTGTGGCGCGCAGAGCGCTTTGGTTGAAATCTTGGTCAGCGGATGCGTCTTCCAAGAACAAATTGCTTAACATTCCTTTCAAGGGGAAAACGCTGTTTGGCCCTGACTTGAAAGAGATTATCTCTGATATCACTGGGGGTAAGGGCCACGCCCTTCCTCAGGATAGGTCTTTCAAGGCCAAAAATAAACCTAATTTTCGTCCCTTTCGTAGAAACGGACCAGCCCCAAGTGCTACGTCCTCTAAGCAAGAGGGTAATACTTCTCAAGCCAAGCCAGCCTGGAGACCAATGCAAGGCTGGAACAAGGGAAAGCAGGCCAAGAAGCCTGCCACTGCTACCAAGACAGCATGAAATGTTGGCCCCCGATCCGGGACCGGATCTGGTGGGGGGCAGACTCTCTCTCTTCGCTCAGGCTTGGGCAAGAGATGTTCTGGATCCTTGGGCACTAGAAATAGTCTCCCAAGGTTATCTTCTGGAATTCAAGGGGCCTCCCCCAAGGGGGAGGTTCCACAGGTCTCAATTGTCTTCAGACCACATGAAAAGACAGGCATTCTTACATTGTGTAGAAGACCTGTTAAAAATGGGAGTGATTCATCCTGTTCCTTTAGGAGAACAAGGGATGGGGTTCTACTCCAATCTGTTCGTAGTTCCCAAAAAAGAGGGAACATTCAGACCAATCTTAGATCTCAAGATCCTAAACAAGTTTCTCAAGGTTCCATCGTTCAAAATGGAAACCATTCGAACAATTCTTCCTTCCATCCAGGAAGGTCAATTCATGACCACGGTGGATTTAAAGGATGCGTATCTACATATTCCTATCCACAAGGAACATCATCGGTTCCTAAGGTTCGCATTCCTGGACAAGCATTACCAGTTTGTGGCACTTCCGTTCGGATTAGCCACTGCTCCAAGGATTTTCACAAAGGTACTAGGGTCCCTTCTAGCGGTGCTAAGACCAAGGGGCATTGCAGTAGTACCTTACTTGGACGACATTCTGATTCAAGCGTCGTCCCTTCCTCAAGCAAAGGCTCACACGGACATTGTCCTGGCCTTTCTCAGATCTCACGGGTGGAAAGTGAACGTAGAAAAAAGTTCTCTATCTCCGTCAACAAGGGTTCCCTTCTTGGGAACAATAATAGACTCCTTAGAAATGAGGATTTTTCTGACAGAGGCCAGAAAATCAAAACTTCTAAACTCTTGTCAAATACTTCATTCTGTTCCTCTTCCTTCCATAGCGCAGTGCATGGAAGTAATAGGTTTGATGGTAGCGGCAATGGACATAGTTCCTTTTGCGCGAATTCATCTAAGACCATTACAACTGTGCATGCTCAGTCAGTGGAATGGGGACTATACAGACTTGTCTCCGACGATACAAGTAGATCAGAGGACCAGAGATTCACTCCGTTGGTGGCTGTCCCTGGACAACCTGTCACAGGGGATGAGCTTCCGCAGACCAGAGTGGGTCATTGTCACGACCGACGCCAGTCTGGTGGGCTGGGGCGCGGTCTGGGGACCCCTGAAAGCTCAGGGTCTTTGGTCTCGGGAAGAATCTCTTCTCCCGATAAATATTCTGGAACTGAGAGCGATATTCAATGCTCTCAAGGCTTGGCCTCAGCTAGCAAAGGCCAAGTTCATACGGTTTCAATCGGACAACATGACGACTGTTGCGTACATCAACCATCAGGGGGGAACAAGGAGTTCCCTGGCGATGGAAGAAGTGACCAAAATCATTCAATGGGCGGAGACTCACTCCTGCCACTTGTCTGCAATCCACATCCCAGGAGTGGAAAATTGGGAAGCGGATTTTCTGAGTCGTCAGACATTTCATCCGGGGGAGTGGGAACTCCATCCGGAAATCTTTGCCCAAATTACTCAATTGTGGGGCATTCCAGACATGGATCTGATGGCCTCTCGTCAGAACTTCAAGGTTCCTTGCTACGGGTCCAGATCCAGGGATCCCAAGGCGACTCTAGTAGATGCACTAGTAGCACCTTGGACCTTCAAACTAGCTTATGTATTCCCGCCGTTTCCTCTCATCCCCAGGCTGGTAGCCAGGATCAATCAGGAGAGGGCATCGGTGATCTTGATAGCTCCTGCGTGGCCACGCAGGACTTGGTATGCAGACCTGGTGAATATGTCATCGGCTCCACCATGGAAGCTACCTTTGAGACGAGACCTTCTTGTTCAAGGTCCGTTCGAACATCCGAATCTGGTCTCACTCCAACTGACTGCTTGGAGATTGAACGCTTGATCTTATCAAAGCGAGGGTTCTCAGATTCTGTCATTGATACTCTTGTTCAGGCCAGAAAGCCTGTAACTAGAAAAATTTACCACAAAATATGGAAAAAATATATCTGTTGGTGTGAATCTAAAGGATTCCCTTGGGACAAGGTAAAAATTCCTAAGATTCTATCCTTTCTTCAAGAAGGTTTGGAGAAAGGATTATCTGCAAGTTCCTTGAAGGGACAGATTTCTGCCTTGTCTGTGTTACTTCACAAAAAGCTGGCAGCTGTGCCAGATGTTCAAGCCTTTGTTCAGGCTCTGGTTAGAATCAAGCCTGTTTACAAACCTTTGACTCCTCCTTGGAGTCTCAATTTAGTTCTTTCAGTTCTTCAGGGGGTTCCGTTTGAACCCTTACATTCCGTTGATATTAAGTTATTATCTTGGAAAGTTTTGTTTTTGGTTGCAATTTCTTCTGCTAGAAGAGTTTCAGAATTATCTGCTCTGCAGTGTTCTCCTCCTTATCTGGTGTTCCATGCAGATAAGGTGGTTTTACGTACTAAACCTGGTTTTCTTCCGAAAGTTGTTTCTAACAAAAACATTAACCAGGAGATAGTCGTGCCTTCTTTGTGTCCGAATCCAGTTTCAAAGAAGGAACGTTTGTTGCACAATTTGGATGTTGTTCGTGCTCTAAAATTCTATTTAGATGCTACAAAGGATTTTAGACAAACATCTTCCTTGTTGTTTATTCTGGTTAAAGGAGAGGTCAAAAAGCAACTTCTACCTCTCTCTCTTTTTGGATTAAAAGCATCATCAGATTGGCTTATGAGACTGCCGGACGGCAGCCTCCTGAAAGAATCACAGCTCATTCCACTAGGGCTGTGGCTTCCACATGGGCCTTCAAGAACGAGGCTTCTGTTGATCAGATATGTAAGGCAGCGACTTGGTCTTCACTGCACACTTTTACTAAATTTTACAAGTTTGATACTTTTGCTTCTTCTGAGGCTATTTTTGGGAGAAAGGTTTTGCAAGCCGTGGTGCCTTCCATCTAGGTGACCTGATTTGCTCCCTCCCTTCATCCGTGTCCTAAAGCTTTGGTATTGGTTCCCACAAGTAAGGATGACGCCGTGGACCGGACACACCTATGTTGGAGAAAACAGAATTTATGTTTACCTGATAAATTACTTTCTCCAACGGTGTGTCCGGTCCACGGCCCGCCCTGGTTTTTTAATCAGGTCTGATAATTTATTTTCTTTAACTACAGTCACCACGGTATCATATGGTTTCTCCTATGCAAATATTCCTCCTTTACGTCGGTCGAATGACTGGGGAAGGCGGAGCCTAGGAGGGATCATGTGACCAGCTTTGCTGGGCTCTTTGCCATTTCCTGTTGGGGAAGAGAATATCCCACAAGTAAGGATGACGCCGTGGACCGGACACACCGTTGGAGAAAGTAATTTATCAGGTAAACATAAATTCTGTTTTTGAACCTGGTCTGGCAGAAATCATTTCAGAGATTACGGGTGGAAAGGTATCTTTCCTGCCTCAGGACAAAAAATAATAGACCAAAGGGGTCGGCAGACTTCTAATTTTCGTTCCTTTCGCAACTTTAAGGGACAGAAGTCCTCCTCCCGACCAGACCAATCCAGTTCCACTTGGAAATCCAACCAGCCCTGGAACAAAGGAAAGCAAAACGAAGGCTTCCGCTGATTCTAAATCAGCATGAAGGTTCTGCCCCTGATCCAAGTTTGGATCAAGTGGGGGGCATGCCTTCTCTTTTTCGTCAAGCCTGCATACGCAATGTCCCAGATCCATGGGCTGTGGACATAGTATCCCAGGGTTACAGAATAGGATTCAAGTCTTCCCCTCCAAGGGGCAGATTTCTCCTGTTAAGATTATACTCAAACCAGTTAAAGAGGGAAGCCTTCTTAAATTGCTTCAAGGACCTATCCTCCCTGGGAGTTATTGTACCAGTTCCTCTAAAGGAACAAGGTCTAGGATTCTATTCAAATCTATTTGTGGTTCCCAAAAAGGAAGGAACTTTTCGTCCCATTCTAGATCTAAAGTGTCTCAACAAATTCCTCAGGGTTCCGTTATTCAAGATGGAAACTATTTGTTCTATTCTTCCATTAGTCTAGGAAGGTCAGTTCATGACGACCATAGACCTGAAGGATGCATATCTTCATGTTCCCATTCACAGGGATCATCACCAGTTTTTGAGGTTTGACTTTCTGGACAAGCATTTCCAGTTTGTTGCACTTACGTTTGGTCTGGCGACGGCTCCCAGAATATTCACAAAGGTTCTGGGGGCGCTATTGAAAGTGGTCAGATCCCAGGGAATTGCTGTGGCGCCTTATCTAGACGACATCTTGGTTCAGGCGTCCTCTTTTCAACTAGCAAAATCTCATACAGAGATGTTGTCTTTTCTACGTTGCCACGGGTGGAAGGTGAATCTGGAAAAGAGTTCTCTAGTTCTATCTACAAAAGTCAGTTTCCTAGAGACAATTCCCTGTCCATGAAGATTTTCCTGACAGAGGTCAGAAAATCCAAACTTCTTGCTTCCTGTCTTTCTCTCCAGTCTGCTTTTCGACCATCAGTGGCTCAATGCCTGGAGGTGATTGGTCTAATGGTGGCTTCCATGGACATCATTCCTTTTGCTCGGTTCAATCTGCGACCGCTGCAGCTTTGCATGCTCTGTCAATGGAACAGAGACCATTCAGATTTATTGCAAAGGATAAATCTGGACCCACTAACAAGAGACTCTCATGGTGGATTTCACAGGAACATCTGTCTCGGGGCACTTGCTTCCTGAGACCTTCCTGGGTGATTGTATCTATGGACACCAGCCTGTCAGGCTGGGGAGCTGTTTGGGCTTCTCTGAAGGATTCATATGATTAAGGGGTAAGACCCCGAAACGTTGTGGACTTTTTTCTTGTGCCATAATAAAATTGGTTATAATTTATGCTGCTGCTATCTCTGTGTGCGGCTTCTCTGAAGGCCCATGGCCTGTGGTCTCGGGAAGAGATTTTTCTTCCCATAAACATCTTGGAGTTGAGAGCAATCTTCAATACCTTGACAGCGTGGCCTCAACTATCTTTAGTCCGGTTTATCAGATTCCAGGTGGACATCACCACCTCAGTGGCTTACATCAACCACCATGGAGGAACTCTGAAGGAGGTGGCTCGCATTCTGCAGTGGGCGGAAGCTCACAATTGTCTCCTATCTGCCATCCACATTCCAGGAGTTGGCAATTGGGAGGCAGATTTTCTGAGCAGACAGACTTTTCATCCCGGGGAGAGGGCTCTCCATCCGGAAGTGTTCTCTCAGATAACCCTCAGGTGGGGGGTTCCGGAGTTGGATCTTATGGCGTCCCGCCAAAACCCCAAGGTTCCAAAGTTTCCTATGTTTGCTCTCCTTCCACGAGTCATTGCTCATATCAAACAGGAAAGAGCATCGTTAATCCTAATAGCTCCTGCAAGGCCTCGCAGGATCTAGTTTGCTGATCTGGTAAGAATGTCGTCATCTACCTCCTTGGAGGTTTACTCTGAGGAAGGACCTTATAATTCATGGTCATTCCCTCCATCCAAACCTGGATTCTCTGAAGCTGACTGCTTGGAGATTGAACGCCTAGTCCTGTCTAGACATGGTTTTTCTGAAGCGGTCATTGATACTATGCTTCAGGCTCGCAAACCTGTTATTTGCAAGATTTACCATAAGGTATGGCATAAAAACCTTTTCTTCAGGATGGCCTGGAGAAAGGTTTGTCAGTTAGTACTCTAAAGGGTCAGATTTCTGCATTGTCTATCCTTTTGCACAAACCTCTGGCAGACTTAACAGATGTTCAAGCTTTTGTACAGGCCCTGGACAGAATCAGGCCTGTGTTAAAACCTGTTGGTCCTCCTTGGAGTCTTTAGTTCTTAAATTTTTGCAGCCGGCTCAGTTTTATCTGATGCATGTTGTTGATATCAAATTGTTGTCTTGGAAGGTTTGGTTTCTCCTTGCTATTTCTTCCGCCTGCAGAGTTTCTGAACTTTCGGCTCTGTAGTGCGATTCCCCGTTCCTTTTTATCTTTCATGCAGATAAGGTGGTCCTTCGTATTAAATTGGGGTTTCTCCCTAAGGTGGTGTTGGATCGAAATAGTAATCAGGAATTTGTAGTTCCTTCTTTTTGTTCTAATCCTTCTTCTCATAAGGAAAGTCTTTTGCATAACTTGGATGTTGTGCGTGCTATAAAGTTTTACCTACAAGCTACTAAAGATTTTCGGCAATCTTGTTCCCCATTTGTTGTTTTCTCTCGAAAGCTTAAGGGTCAGAAGGCCACTTCTACTTCTCTTTCCCTCTGGTTAAGAAGTATGATTTGTTTGACTTATGAGACAGCTGGACAGCAGCCTTCTGAGAGAATTACGGCTCATTCCACTAGGCCTTTCTCCTCTTATTGGGCTTTCAAAAATGAAGCTTCTGTGAAAAAGATTTGCAAGGCGGCTGCATGGTACTCTTTGCATACTTTTTTCCAAATTCTACAAATTTGATACTTTTGCCTCGGCTGGACCTCTTTTGGGAGAAAGGTTCTTCAAGCAGTGGTGCCTTCTGTTTAGGTACTCCTGCCTTTTTCTCCCTCCCTGTTCATTCTGTGTCCTCTAGCTTAGGTATTAGTTCCCACTAGTAATTGGAATGACATTGTGGACTCTCCATGTTATAGGAAAGAAAACAAAATTTATGCTTACCTGATAAATTTCTTTCTTTCCGGACATGGAGAGTCCATGACCCCCCGCACTCTTTTTAATTATAATTTCTCTTGTAAGGTGTATCCAGTCCATGGATTCATCCTTTACTTGTGGGATATTCTCCTTCCTAACAGGAAGTGGCAAAGAGAGCACACAGCAGAGCTGTCCATATTGCTCCCCCTCTAGCTCCACCCCCCAGTCATTCTCTTTGCCGGCTCTAAGCAATAGGGTCCCTCTCGGAAGGGTAAAGTGAATGTGGTGTTAGATTTTTAGTTTTTTTTTGTTCTACAAGCAAAAGTTTATTTTAAATGGTACCGGTGTGTACTCCAGCAGAAAAGAGATGAAGATTTCTGCAGAGAGGAAGATGATTTTAGCATGTTGTAACTAAAATCCACTGCTGTTCCCACACAGGACTGAGGAGTACAAGAAAACCTCAGTTGGGGGGAATGGTTTGCAGGTTAGGCTGCAATAAGGTATATTCAGTCATTTATTTCTAGACAAGACTGTGATAATGCTAGAAAAGGACTGATAAGATCCCCATGAGGGAAGGGTAAGCTTTATTCAGAGACTAAGTATGGAATTACAAGCTTACATAACAGGGCTAATTTATGCTGGTTGACACTTTTTTATGGCAAACGGTTTTTACTTATAAATATCGTTTTTTGAGACACTTTGAAGGTCCCTTTGGGTTTCTTTCAGGGGTTGTTACCCACATGGCTAATATTATAACTCTTAGGAGTGTTTCCTTAAGCCTCACAGCACCGGAGTAAGGTGGGAGGGGCCTAATTTCGCGCCTCAGATGCGCAGTTAGATTGACTAGATCTTCAGGCTGTGTTCACATGGAGGCTCCTGCTACATTTTGAGGACCCATAAGAAGCTTTTACCCCATAAAACTGACTCCTAAGGGAAGGTAGGGCTACAGCAGAGCTGTGGCAAGGTGCTAAAGTTCTTTTAACCGGTCTGTTAGCTTACTATTGATCCGGTTTGGGCATCAAGGGGTTAATCGTTTTTCTTGCTAGTTGTGCAATCTTACCAATGCTTTAGGTACATACTGTGAAAAATTCAAAAAGTTTGGTGCATTTTTCACTGTTTTGGAAAATTGTGTGCCCTTTTTATTTCTTAAAGGCACAGTAACGTGTTTTTGCTTGATTAAAGTGATTTCTAAGCCTGTTTGTCTTACTACTAGTCTGTTAAACATGTCTGACACCAAGGAAAATCCTTGTTCAATGTGTTTAGAAGCCATGGTGGAACCCCCTCTCAAAATGTGTCCCACTTGTATTGATATGTCTATACACTTTAAAGACCATATTGTTGCACTTAAAAATGTGGCCCAAGATGATTCTCAGACAGAAGGTAATGAGGTTAGCCCGTTGACCTCTCCCCAAGTGTCACAACCAGTTACGCCCGCTCAAGCGACGCCTAGCACCTCTAGCGCGTCTAACTCTTTTACCTTACAAGACTTGGCGGCAGTTATGGATAATACCCTCTCAGTGTTTTTATCTAAGCTGCCCGTGTTACCTGCAAAGCGTGATAGCTCTGTTTTAAGAACAGATTATGAGCATTCTGACGCTTTAGTAGCCGTATCCGTTATACACTCACAGCGCTCTGAAATGGGGGCGAGGGATGTGCTGTCTGAAGGAGAAATTTCCGATTCGGGAAAGGCTGCTCCTCAGACAGACTCAGATACGTTGGCTTTTAAATTTAAACTAGAACACCTTTGGACAATCTTACCAATGATCCAGGAGGGTCAATATATGACTACCGTGGATCTAAAGGATGCATATTTACACATTCCTATCCACAAAGATCATCACCAGTTTCTCATGTTCGCTTTTCTGGACAAGCATTATCAGTTTGTGGCTCTCCCTTTCGGGTTGGCCACTGCTCCCAGAATTTTCACAAAGGTGCTAGGGTCCCTCCTGGCGGGGCATAGCAGTGGTGCCTTATCTAGACGACATCTTAATTCAGGCGTCAACTTTCCAAAGAGCCAAGTCTCACACGGAAATTGTAGTGGCCTTTCTGAGGTCTCACAGGTGGAAGGTGAACATCAAAAAGAGTTCTCTCTCCCCCCTCACAAGAGTTCCCTTCCTAGGAACACTAATAGACTCGGTAGAAATGAAAATATTTCTGACGGAGGTCAGAAAGTTAAAACTCTTAACTACTTGCCGAGCTCTTCATTCCATTCCTCGGCCATCTGTAGCTCAGTGCATGGAGACAATCGGATTAATGGTAGCGGCAATGGACAATAGTCCCTTTTGCACGGATACACCTCAGACCACTGCAACTATGCATGCTCAAACAGTGGAATGGGGATTATGCAGATTTGTCTCCTCAAATACAGTTGGACCAGGGGACCAGAGATTCTCTTCTCTGGTGGTTGTCTCAGGATCACCTGGCTCAGGGAATGTGTTTCCGCAGACCAGAGTGGATCATCGTAATGACTAACACCAGTCTGTTGGGCTGGGGTGCTGTCTGTGACTCCCTGAAAGCTCAGGGCTTATGGTCTTGGGAAGAAGCTCTTCTCCATATAAACATTTTGGAACTGAGGGCGATATTCAACGCTCTTCAGGCATGGCCTCAGCTAGCTGCGGCCAAATTCATCAGATTTCAGTCGGACAACATCACGACTGTAGCTTACATCAACCATCAAGGGGGAACAAGGAGTCCCCTAGCAATGATGGAAGTAACCAAAATAATCAGGTGGGGGGAGGATCACTCTTGCCACCTCTCAGCAATTCACATCCCAGGAGTAGACAACTGGGAAGCGGATTTTCTAAGTCGTCAGACTTTTCATCCGGGGGAGTGGGAACTCCACCCGGAGGTATTTGCCCAGCTGACTCAGCTATGGGGCACTCCAGAATTGGATCTGATGGCGTCCCGTCAGAATGCCAAACTTCCTCTTTACGGGTCCAGGTTCCGGGATCCCCAGGCGGTGTTGATAGATGCTCTAGCAGCGCCTTGGTCCTTCAATCTGGCCTATGTGTTTCCACCGCTTCCTCTCCTTCCTCGTCTGGTTGCCAGAATCAAGCAGGAGAGGGCGTCAGTGATTCTAATAGCACCTGCGTGGCCACGCAGGACTTGGTATGCAGACCTAGTGGACATGTCATCCGTTCCACCATGGACTTCTACTTCAAGGTCCTTTCAAGCATCCAAATCTAATTTCTCTGCGTCTGACTGCTTGGAGATTGAACGCCTAATTCTATCTAAGCGTGGTTTCTCTGAGTCGTTTATCGATACCCTGATTCAGGCTAGAAAGCCTGTCACCAGGAAAATCTACCATAAGATTTGGCGAAAATATCTTTGTTGGTGCGAATCCAAGGGCTACTCATGGAGTAAGATTAGGATTCCCAGGATTTTGTCTTTTCTCCAAGATGGATTGGAGAAAGGATTGTCAGCTAGATCCTTAAAAGGACAGATATCTGCTTTGTCTATTCTTTTACATAAACGTCTGGCGGAGGTACCAGACGTTCAAGCGTTTACTCAGGCTTTAGTCAGAATCAAGCCTGTTTATAGACCTGTGGCTCCGCCATGGAGTCTGAATTTAGTTCTTTCAGTTCTGGAATGGGTTCCGTTTGAACCTTTACATTCCATAGATATTAAGCTTTTATCTTGGAAAGTTTTGTTTTTGGTAGCTATCTCTTCTGCGCGAAGAGTTTCAGAGTTATCTGCTTTACAGTGTGACTCACCTTACTTGGTGTTCCATGCAGATAAGGTAGTCTTACGTACCAAACCTGGTTTTCTTCCTAAGGTTGTGTCCAATAAGAATATTAACCAGGAAATTGTTGTTCCTTCTCTGTGTCCTAATCCTTCGTCAAAGAAGGAACGTCTGTTACACAATCTTGATGTGGTTCGTGCTTTAAAGTTCTATTTACAAGCAACTAAAGATTTCAGACAAACAACTTCCTTGTTTGTCATCTATTCTGGTAAGAGGAGAGGTCAGAAGGCGACTGCTACCTCTCTTTACTTTTGGCAAAAAAATGCATCATCCGTCTGGCCTATGAGACTGCTGGCCAGCAGCCTCCTGAAACAATTACTGCTCATTCTACCAGAGCAGTAGCTTCCACATGGGCTTTTAAAAATGAGGCTTCTGTTGAACAGATTTGTAAGGCAGCGACTTGGTCTTTGCTGCATACTTTTTCCAAATTTTCCAAATTCGATACTTTTGCTTCTTCGGAGGCTGTTTTTGGGAGAAAGGTTTTACAAGCAGTGGTGCCTTTTGTTTAAGGTACCTGTCTTGTTCCCTCCCTTCATCCGTGTCCTAAAGCTTTGGTATTGGTATCCCACAAGTAAAGGATGAATCCGTGGACTGGATACACCTTACAAGAGAAAACAGAATTTATGCTTACCTGATAAATTACTTTCTCTTGTGGTGTATCCAGTCCACGGCCCACCCTGGCTATTAAGTCAGGTAGATTTTTTTGTTTAAACTACAGTCACCACTGCACCATATGGTTTCTCCTTTTTCTTCCTAACCTCCGGTCGAATGACTGAGGGGTGGAGCTAGAGGGGGAGCTATATGGACAGCTCTGCTGTGTGCTCTCTTTACCACTTCCTGTAGGGAAGGAGAATATCCCACAAGTAAAGGATGAATCCGTGGACTGGATACACCACAAGAGAAAGTAATTTATCAGGTAAGCATAAATTCTGTTTCTTTTGCGATGTACCGAGTCCACGGCCCGCCCTGTCTATTCAAGACAGATGGTATTTTTTATAAAAAACTTCAGTCACCTCTGCACCTTATAGTTTCTCCTTTTTCTTCCTTGGCCTTCGGTCGCATGACTGGGGGGTGGAGTTAAGGGGGAAGCTATATAGACAGCTCTGCTGTGGTGCTCTCTTTGCCACTTCCTGTTAGGAAGGATAATATCCCACAAGTAAGGATGAATCCGTGGACTCGGTACATCGCAAAAGAAAGAAATTTATCAGGTAAGCATAAATTTTGTTTTTTATCTGTATCTAAGCCCCATATCTCAGTGCTTTTTACAATCTATTCTATTTAAAGAAATCAGTGCTGATTCTTGCATAGCCATCATTATCCACAGGAGTGAGCACAATGTTATATGGCACACCTGGACTAGCACTGTCTAGCTGTTGTGCAATATTTAAAAAAAACTTAAAATAATGCAGCCGTCCGGGCTTAGAAACAGCAAATTTAGAGGTTATAAAGTATATTAATATAACAATGTTGATTATGCATAGCTGGAGAATGGGTAGTAAAGGTGTTATCTTTCTTTTTAAAGTATAAAAAAAATAAAGTAGACTATCCCTTTAAGTCCTAGTTTAACACTAAAAGAAGTATAAGAAAAAATAGATTACAGACAAAAACAAAATTTATGCTCACCTGATAAACTAATTTTTTGCAAGGTGGTGATTGTCCACGATCCATTACACATAGGATTCACTTCTTAGCCACTAGGAGGAGGCAAAGTTTCCCAAACTCTTGAGAGTTATACGTATAGCCAAGCAAGTAAGGATACCAAGGAAAGGTAGGGAAAATAGAGGTGCAAAATAGAAACCATTAACTGAATGAATTTATGAAGTAAGCATAAATTTTCTTTACTTTCATAAGGTGGTGAGAGTCCACAATCTATTACGCATGGAATCTTCTACCCGAGCTGTGGAGCCCACAATTAATGATGGGCAGATAAGAAAAATGTAAATATCTATTTTTCAGACACTGCTGCCTGGAAGACTTTTACCCTAGGCCGCTTCAAAAGAGCAAAAAACATAAAAATTATAGAATTTAGTAAAAATATGCAAGGATGACCATGCCTTGCAAATCTGCTCAACCAAAGCCTTTTTAAAAGCCCAAGAAGTCGTAACAGATCTGGTAGAATGAGCCGTAATATATTTTGGAGGAGATTTAACCACCTCCAAGTAAGCATTGTGAATCAAGAGCTTAGGCTAAGCAGATAAAGAAACCACAGAGGCCTTTAAGCCTTTTCATGGACACAAGAAATTAGCTTGTAAGTAAAACATTAAAGCCTTAACCACATCCAAATTATAAAGTCCTTCAAATTGTGAGGATTAGGACAAAGAGAAGGAACTACAGTCTCTTAATTTATGCTATAAGCAGAAGCAATTTTTGGTAAGAAATCAAACTTAGTCCTCAACTTCCTTATCTTGGTGAAAAATAAGTGAGAGGGTTCACAAGAAGTAGCTAATAAATTAGATACTCTTCTGGTAGATGAAATTGCTATTAAACACAAAACTTTCCAAGAAACATATTTAATATCCAAATAATGAATTGGTTCAAAAGGAGAAACCTGTAAAATTCTATGAACCAAATTCCATGTAGGAGAAATTGTTTGATAACAGGATGAATTCTAGCTAAAGCATGAACACAATTCTGAATATCTGGTTGTTTTGCAATCTTTTTGTGATAGAACACAAACAAAATTGAAATCTGACCTTTTTAGAGAACTGGCAGATAAACCTTTATCTAAACCCTCTTATTAAAATTGAAGAAACACAGGAATTCTAAAGGAATGCCAACTGAAGCTATTCTTATCACACCAACATAGAAAAACTTTTCAAATCTTGTGATAAATGCTTCTAGTAACAGTTTTTTTGTCTTGGACTAAGGTTTTTATCACCTTATCAGAAATACCTCTCTGCTTCTGAATCAGGCGTTCAATCTCCACACCTTCAAGTTGAGAGACTGAAGATCTGATTGTTAGGACCTTGCAATAGAAGATTGTGTCTTAAGCGAAGAGGCCACGGAGGGCAACTGGACATCAGGACTAGATCTGCATACCAAGTTATTCGAGGCCAAGCAGGAGCAATCAAGATCAGACGATTACTCTTGTTTGATCAGAGGTATCACTCTGGATAGAAGAATTATTGGTTATAAACCAGATGAAGAACTTGGAGCTACTAGAGCATCCATTGAATCCATTTAAGGATTTTTGGATCTTGCAAAATGTTTGGGAAGTTTGTTATTCAAACGAAAAGCTATAAGGCCTATCTCTGAAAAACCGCATCATTCTACTATCCAATTGAAAACTTTTAGGTGTAGAGACCATTCTCTTGGATGAATAGACTGAGGACTCAAGAAAACCTGCTTCCCAATTGTTAGCACCTGGGATATAAATGGCAGATATTATGCAAAAAAATATTTTCAGCCCAAGACAAGATACGAGAGACTACTTTCATTACTATAGAATTGTGAGATCCCACCTGTTAGTTGATGTATGCCACAGCTGTGACATTGTCTGATTGGAAGCATAGAAAAGTCTCTCTTCTCTGGAGACACCAATTTTTAAAAGCTCTGTTCTGGGATGTTTATTGGTAACCTTGCATCCTGAGGAGACCAATCTCCCTGTGCTCTCTTGGACCCCTTTACATCTCCCCAGCCCAAGAGACTCGCCTGTATAGTAGTGATTTTCCAAGATGGAGGAGGATGCTCCCAGAGGAATGAAATGGTTCATAGATCATTTCTTGTAGCTGTATCCAAAAGGATACTTTGAGAATGCTGAGTATAGTCCTTGCGCCACTGGTGAAGCATACATAACTGCAGAGTTCCCATATAAAAATGAGCAAATGTAATTTCATCTGATGCAGCAACAATCAGACCTAGAACTTCATGCATAAAGCTACAGAAGGATTGGGTAGAGACTGAAGTTTCACACATGTTGACAGCAATTTGGATGATCTTTGATCTTTTAGAGAAGGTTTATTATAACTCAAAGAAAGGATACTCTGGTCTGAAAGTTCATTATTTCTTTAGAAATATGAACAAATTGAAATAAAATCCATGGCTCCGGTAACAGAACTGGAACTATGACTCCCATGAGTTCTATTTTCTGAACACAATGAAGAAAAGTTTGGGCCTTCACATGGGACAGAATAAACCTACCCATTTTAGACTAGGCCTTCTGAAAAAGGCTTAATCTGCCCCCTGCCAGAATAGACACTGGGTCAGGGCCGTACCATCAAAGTGATTTAGGAGTGGGGGAAGACTTTTTAGACTTGTTCCAGGAAGGATGAGCTTTCCAGGAAGAACTGTAAGAGTCTAGTTAATGATTAGAGGGAAAAGATTGTTGGTTCCTTCATTGATGAAAGGATCAAAAATGATATGAAAATCTACTATTCCCCACAGAGACATCAAAAGATGGTCAGAGGCTTGTTCCCTTGAGGAAGAATAGATAATTTACCTCCAGTAACGGTGGATCTTAGAGCGTCTAAATCAGGTCCAAATAAATTATTATTATTTCTCCAACATTGGTGTGTCCGGTCCACGGCGTCATCCTTACTTGTGGGATATTCTCTTCCCCAACAGGAAATGGCAAAGAGTCCCAGCAAAGCTGGTCACATGATCCCTCCTAGGCTCCGCCCACCCCAGTCATTCTCTTTGCCGTTGCACAGGCAACATCTCCACGGAGATGGTTAAGAGTTTTTTTGGTGTTTAAATGTAGTTTTTATTCTTCTATCAAGTGTTTGTTATTTTAAAATAGTGCTGGTATGTACTATTTACTCTGAAACAGAAAAAGGATGAAGATTTCTGTTTGTAAGAGGAAGATGATTTTAGCAGACAGTTACTAAAATCGATTGCTGTTTCCACACAGGACTGTTGAGATGAAGTAACTTCAGTTGGGGGAAACAGTTAGCAGACCTTTCTGCTCAAGGTATGACTAGCCATATTTCTAACAAGACCATGTAATGCTGGAAGGCTGTCATTTCCCCTCATGGGGACCGGTAAGCCATTTTCTTAGTTAAACATAAAAGAATAAAGGGCTTCAAAAAGGGCTTCAAAAACTGGTAGACATTTTTCTGGGCTAAAACGATTGCTTTACTAGGCATATTATGCAGATTCTAACTAATAATGGTTCTTATAATCTTGGGGATTGTTTAGAAAAACGGCAGGCACTGTGTTGGACACCTTTTTCAGATGGGGGCCTTTTCTAGTTATAGACAGAGCCTCATTTTCGCGCCACTAATGCGCAGTTGTTTTTGGAGAGCAAGGCATGCAGATGCATGTGTGAGGAGCTAAGAATCACTGAAAAAGCTTATAGAAGGCATCATTTGGTATCGTATTCCCCTCTGGGCTTGGTTGGGTCTCAGCAAAGCATATAGCTGGGACTGTATAGGGGTTAAATGTAAAAACGGCTCCGGTTCCGTTATTTTAAGGGTTAAAGCTCTGAAATTTGGTGTGCAATACTTTTAATGCTTTAAGACACTGTGGTGAAATTTTGGTGAATTATGAACAATTCCTTCATACTTTTTCACATATTCAGTAATAAAGTGTTTTCAGTTTGAAATTTAAAGTGACAGTAACGGTTTTATTTTAAAACGTTTTTTGTGCTTTGTTGACAAGTTTAAGCCTGTTTAACATGTCAGTACCATCAAATAAGCTATGTTCTATATGTATGAAAGCCAATGTGTCTCCCCATTTAAATTTATGTGATAATTGTGCCATAGTGTCCAAACAAAGTAAGGACAGTAATGCCACAGATGATATTGCCCAAGATGATTCCTCAAATGAGGGGAGTAAACATGATACTACATCATCCCCTACTGTGTCTACACCAGTTATGCCCACACAGGAGGCCCCTAGTACATCTAGTGCGCCAATACTTATTACCATGCAACAATTAACGGCTGTAATGGATAACTCTATAGCAAATCTTTTATCCAAAATGCCTACTTATCAGAGAAAGCGCGATTGCTCTGTTTTAAACACTGAAGAGCAAGAGGACGCTGATGATAATTGTTCTGTCATACCCTCACACCAATCTGAAGGGGCCATGAGGGAGGTTTTGTCTGAGGGAGAAATTTCAGATTCAGGAAAGATTTCTCATCAAGCTGAACCTGATGTTGTGACATTTAAATTTAAATTAGAACATCTCCGCGCACTGCTTAAGGAGGTATTATCTACTCTGGATGATTGTGACAATTTGGTCATTCCAGAGAAGTTATGTAAGATGGACAAGTTCCTAGAGGTTCCGGTGCCCCCCGACGCTTTTCCTATACCCAAGCGGGTGGCGGACATAGTAAATAAAGAGTGGGAAAGGCCCGGCATACCTTTTGTCCCCCCCCCCCCTATATTTAAGAAATTATTTCCTATAGTCAACCCCAGAAAGGACTTATGGCAGACAGTCCCCAAGGTCGAGGGGGCGGTTTCTACTCTAAACAAACGCACTACTATTCCTATCGAAGATAGTTGTGCTTTCAAAGATCCTATGGATAAAAAATTAGAGGGTTTGCTTAAAAAGATTTTTGTTCAGCAAGGTTACCTTCTACAACCAATTTCATGCATTCTTCCTGTCACTACGGCAGCGTGTTTCTGGTTCGAGGAACTAGAAAAGTCGCTCAATAAAGAATCTTCGTATGAGGAGGTTATGGACAGAGTTCAAGCACTTAAATTGGCTAACTCTTTTATTTTAGATGCCGCTTTGCAATTAGCTAGATTAGCGGCGAAAAATTCAGGGTTTGCTATCGTGGCGCGCAGAGCACTTTGGCTAAAGTCTTGGTCAGCGGATGTGTCTTCCAAGACAAAATTGCTTAACATTCCTTTCAAGGGTAAAACATTATTTGGACCTGATTTGAAAGAGATTATTTCAGACATCACTGGGGGAAAGGGCCACGCCCTCCCACAGGATAGGTCTTTTAAGGCTAAAAATAAGCCTAATTTTCGTCCCTTTCGCAGAAACGGACCAGCCTCTAATTCTACATCCTCTAAGCAAGAGGGTAATACTTCACAACCCAAACCAGCCTGGAAACCAATGCAAGGCTGGAACAAGGGTAAGCAGGCCAAGAAGCCTACCACTGCTACCAAAACAGCATGAAGGGATAGCCCCCGATCCGGGACCGGATCTGGTGGGGGGCAGACTTTCTCTCTTTGCTCAGGCTTGGGCAAGAGATGTTCAGGATCCTTGGGCGCTAGAAATAGTTTCTCAAGGTTATCTCCTGGAATTCAAGGAACTACCCCCAAGGGGAAGGTTCCACAGGTCTCAATTATCTTCAAACCAAATAAAAAGACAGGCATTCTTACATTGTGTAGAAGACCTGTTAAAGATGGGAGTGATTCATCCAGTTCCAATAAGAGAACAAGGGATGGGTTTTTATTCCAACCTGTTCATAGTTCCCAAAAAAGAGGGAACATTCAGACCAATTTTGGATCTCAAGATCCTAAACAAATTTCTCAGGGTACCATCGTTCAAAATGGAAACTATTCGAACGATCCTACCTACTATCCAGGAAAATCAATTTATGACTACCGTGGATTTAAAGGATGCGTACCTACATATTCCTATCCACAAGGAACATCATCAGTTCCTAAGGTTCGCTTTTCTGGACAAGCATTACCAGTTTGTGGCACTTCCATTCGGATTAGCCACTGCTCCAAGGATTTTCACAAAGGTACTAGGGTCCCTTCTAGCGGTTCTAAGACCAAGGGGCATTGCAGTAGTACCTTACTTGGACGACATCCTGATTCAAGCGTCGTCTCTGTCAAAAGCAAAGGCTCATACGGGCATCGTCCTAGCCTTTCTCAGATCTCACGGATGGAAGGTGAACAAAGAAAAAAGTTCTCTGTCCCCGTCAACAAGAGTTCCCTTCTTGGGAACAATAATAGATTCCTTAGAAATGAGGATTTTTCTGACAGAGGTCAGAAAATCAAAAATTCTAAGCTCTTGTCAAGTACTTCATTCTGTTCTTCGTCCTTCCATAGCGCAGTGCATGGAAGTAATAGGATTGATGGTTGCAACAATGGACATAGTTCCTTTTGCACGAATTCATCTAAGACCATTACAACTGTGCATGCTCAGACAGTGGAATGGGGATTATACAGACTTGTCTCAGACGATTCAAGTAGATCAAAAAACCAGAGATTCACTCCGTTGGTGGCTGACCCTGGACAATCTGTCACAGGGAATGAGCTTCCGCAGACCAGAGTGGGTCATTGTCACGACCGACGCCAGCCTGGTGGGCTGGGGCGCGGTCTGGGAACCCCTGAAAGCTCAGGGTCTATGGTCTCGGGAAGAATCTCTTCTCCCGATAAACATTCTGGAACTGAGAGCGATATTCAATGCTCTCAAAGCTTGGCCTCAACTAGCAAAGGCCAAATTCATAAGGTTTCAATCAGACAACATGACGACTGTTGCATATATCAATCATCAGGGGGGAACAAGGAGTTCCCTGGCGATGGAAGAAGTGACCAAAATAATTCAATGGGCGGAGGGTCACTCCTGCCACTTGTCTGCGATCCACATCCCAGGAGTGGAAAATTGGGAAGCGGATTTTCTGAGTCGTCAGACATTCCATCCGGGGGAGTGGGAACTCCATCCAGAAATCTTTGCCCAAATAACTCAATTATGGGGCATTCCAGACATGGATCTGATGGCGTCTCGTCAGAACTTCAAGGTTCCTTGCTACGGGTCCAGATCCAGGGATCCCAAGGCGACTCTAGTAGATGCACTAGTAGCACCTTGGACCTTCAACCTAGCTTATGTATTCCCACCGTTTCCTCTCATTCCCAGGCTGGTAGCCAGGATCAATCAGGAGAGGGCTTCGGTGATCTTGATAGCTCCTGCGTGGCCACGCAGGACTTGGTATGCAGACCTGGTGAATATGTCATCGGCTCCACCATGGAAGCTACCTTTGAGACAGGACCTTCTTGTTCAAGGTCCATTCGAACATCCGAATCTGGTTTCCCTCCAGCTGACGGCTTGGAGATTGAACGCTTGTTTTTATCAAAGCGTGGGTTTTCAGATTCTGTAATAGATACTCTGATTCAGGCTAGAAAGCCTGTAACTAGAAAAATTTACCATAAAATATGGAAAAAATATATCTGTTGGTGTGAATCCAAAGGATTGCCATGGAACAAGGTAAAGATTCCTAAGATTCTATCCTTTCTACAAGAAGGTTTGGAGAAAGGATTATCTGCAAGTTCTCTAAAGGGACAGATTTCTGCTTTATCTGTCTTACTACACAAACGACTGGCAGCTATGCCAGATGTTCAAGCATTTGTTCAGGCTCTGGTTAGGATCAAGCCTGTTTACAGACCTTTGACTCCTCCCTGGAGTTTAAATCTAGTTCTTTCAGTTCTTCAAGGGGTTCCGTTTGAACCCTTACATTCCATAGATATTAAGTTACTATCTTGGAAAGTTTTGTTTTTGGTTGCAATCTCTTCTGCTAGAAGAGTTTCAGAGTTATCTGCTCTGCAGTGTTCTCCTCCTTATCTGGTGTTCCATGCAGATAAGGTGGTTTTGCGTACTAAGCCTGGTTTTCTTCCTAAAGTTGTTTCTAACAAAAATATTAACCAGGAGATAGTTGTACCTTCTTTGTGTCCGAATCCAGTTTCAAAGAAGGAGCGTTTGTTACACAATTTGGACGTTGTCCGTGCTCTAAAATTCTATTTAGAGGCTACTAAAGATTTCAGACAAACATCATCCTTGTTTGTTGTTTATTCTGGTAAAAGGAGAGGTCAAAAAGCGACTTCCACCTCTCTTTCCTTTTGGCTTAAAAACATTATCCATTTGGCTTATGAGACTGCCGGACGGCAGCCTCCTGAACGAATCACAGCTCACTCCACTAGGGCTGTGGCTTCCACATGGGCCTTCAAGAACGAGGCTTCTGTTGATCAGATATGTAAGGCAGCGACTTGGTCTTCACTGCACACTTTTGCCAAATTTTACAAATTTGATACTTTTGCTTCTTCGGAGGCTATTTTTGGGAGAAAGGTTTTGCAAGCTGTGGTGCCTTCCGTTTAGGTGACCTGATTTGCTCCCTCCCTTCATCCGTGTCCTAAAGCTTTGGTATTGGTTCCCACAAGTAAGGATGACGCCGTGGACCGGACACACCAATGTTGGAGAAAACAGAATTTATGCTTACCTGATAAATTACTTTCTCCAACGGTGTGTCCGGTCCACGGCCCGCCCTGGTTTTTTTAATCAGGTCTGATGAATTATTTTCTCTAACTACAGTCACCACGGTATCATATGATTTCTCCTATATATATTTCCTCCTGTCCGTCGGTCGAATGACTGGGGTGGGCGGAGCCTAGGAGGGATCATGTGACCAGCTTTGCTGGGACTCTTTGCCATTTCCTGTTGGGTAAGAGAATATCCCACAAGTAAGGATGACGCCGTGGACCGGACACACCGTTGGAGAAAGTAATTTATCAGGTAAGCATAAATTCTGTTGTTTTTTTTAAATGTGTTAGGTGTCTAGATTTTAATACCATGTTAGCTGATACTTTAAAGGGACAGTAAAGTGCGTTAGTGAATTTAAAGAGGGCATTTTGTTATGTTTGTACAGTTTTGTATTATTTAAAATAGATGATCCTATGCTGTGTGCATGCTATCCTACAAATCAGTGTGAACTACCTTTTTAGTTTCAAACTTAAAATAAAGAGCTTTTATGTCTCCTTTTTATGCAAATATGTATATTAACATGTTTAAATATTGCTCTTTAATATGCTTGATGTGAATATTCTATGTTTGTCTGCATAAAATAGTATTTTGTTGAGATTTTGTGTCTGGTCAGTAATATTTTTTTTTTTTTATTATTTATTAAATTTTTATTTGAGGTATATTTCAAGTAGAAGTAGACCGATTATCGGAGCGGCCGATTATTAGGGCCAATATTCTGAATTTCTTAAATAATCGGTATCGGCCAGAAACTTACTGATTATTGCCTATATAACGGATATGGAGCTAATCACAAGTAATTAAGCTCTGTGTACTTCAGGGAAACTATGTAGTTTTAAGTGACACAAATATATAGTAAATATAAACAGAACATAGCATAGCATCTAATAATGCCCCTAATGGCAGGCCTGCAGATGGACTTGCATAAACAAAAAAATATGATTTGTGAAATGGAAAATGTGGCACTTAAAGCTACATAGTTTCCCTGAAGTACATATAGCTAAATTACTTTTGATTTTCTCATAGGGGTCAGCAATACATAAAATCAATCTGCTTGCTAATTGCTGTCAAAAATAAAAAAAAAACCATTATTTATTGCATTCTGATAAATTTTATATTATGACGTTTTTTTATTTAAATATTTTATTTTCTCCTTTGATGGGCATAAAAAACCCCCATAAAAAATATTATAGTTCAGGCACATCAATTAAATGTTCACAACAAACCTTGAGTAGAAAGCTATGCAGTATAGGAGACTAGTATCAATATTCTCTAGCAGTGGATAACAATGCTCTGACTATTAGGCGGTGCTATTACACATGTCTAAAACTACCCCTAAGTGACATAATACAGAAAATTATAGTCCCCTCCTCAGTACCAGGGAAGGTATTTGCAATCCAGTAAATATAAGAGCATATTAAAAATTAAATTATGAAGTTTGCAGCTGAGTCCCTCCCTAAATTACTAAATTTTCCACAAGAAATGCTACCTTTAGTTATAGAGAGAGCTCATAGAAGAGGGAGACCTATGGGAGCAGATGATAATAAATTCAGGCCTAGACCCATAATTGTGAGATATTTGAGCTATCAAGACAAGCTTAAAATCATGCAATTGTCTCGTAAAATTTCACCTGTGATTTTGGATGGGGTTAAAATATTAATCTTCCAAGACTTTGCATACGGAACGTCTCTGAAAAGAAGAGAACTCTCCCCAATATGCGGCAGATTAATTAAAGAGGGTCTATCCGCCACGGTAATATACCCGGCTAAGCTTAAAGTAGAATTCCAGGGTCACACACACTTCTTTGAAACTGCTGCGGAGGCAGAGAATTTCTATACTGAAAAAGTTGTTAAATATGATTTTTGATAACTCAAATGAACTTAATCATATTTTTGATAAGTAAAACTAGAATGTTTCATAGTTTCACCTATCATCTATGTTTGCCTCGGGTTTCAATGAGGAGTAAACACCTGGGAGTGGGGACTGGGGGGGACTCTATTCTAATACTTTTTTTTTTTCTTTTTCCCCCTTTTTCTTCTCTTTGTTAAGTAATGTCTAAAAAGGAAAAATTAATTTTAACGTCCTGGAATGTCGGGGGTATTTCCTCCCCAATAAAACGCAAGGCAATAGTCTTGCAATTGAGGAAACATAACTCTGATATAGCCTTTATTCAGGAGACCCATCTTAATATGGAAGAATCATTAAAATTGAAAACTTCATGGGTGAAGGAGGTATTCTATATACCTAGTATTGGCAGGAAAATGGGAGTGGCCATCTTAATGGGGAAGAGGTTAACTTATGAAGTGTTATCAAAATATTCTGACTCAAATAGTAGAAGTTTAATTTTTAAAATTAAATTGGCAAATTTTGTTTTTATACTTTGTAATATATATGCCCCCAATAACTTTGATTCTAACTTTTGGGATTCTGTACAAACCAATATTCTACGAATGGGTGAAGGAAATGTCATATTAGCCGGGGACTTCAACATGGCACCACAAACACCCATTGATAGACTTAGGCAAACAAATATTATTTTTCAATCTAAGAGAGATAAATGTTCAATCTAAGAGGCTAAAATGTTCAAAACTCTATCGAGCAACTTGGCTCTTAAAGATATCTGGAAGTTACAACATCCAGATCAAAGGGAATTTAAATGTAAGGCCAGGAATGTTAATTCTCTCTCAAGAATTGATTTATTTTTGGTTAGTGATAAAATAGTAAAGATTGGTACTACTACTAAAATTACGCAAATAACTATCTCAGATCATGCCCCAATCATATTAGAGATCCCAATCTATGGTAAATTATATTCCTCACGACGGTTCTTCTCCCCTAAATTTCTATAAAAAAATGTAAAGTTCAAAAATTGGTTAACGAACAAAATGAATGAATTTCTCTCCTTAAATTTGGGCTCAGTTAATGATCCAAACTCATTGTGGGAAGCAGGTAAAGCAATAATGAGGGGGGAGATTATTGCGTATATGGTTAAGTTCAAAAGGAAAACTAGTCTTAGAGAAAATCAAGCACTGAAAGTATTGACCAATTCCTATAATAGATATTTATCCCATCCCACTACTGTAAACTGGAGACGATATTCTGCTGCCAAGAGAGAGAGAGATACTTTACTGACCCATATCTCAGCCCAAGCTAACTTAAAATCCAAAGCAAAATTCTATCGCCATGGGGACAAAGCTGGCAAATTTCTGGCTAAACTATGTAAAAACATACAAGGGAATCCCTCTATTGATTCACTACTAGAACATGATTCTTTGATTAATGATCCGAAAGAAATATTGGAAACTTTTTCGACTTATTATAAAGCGATTTATTCTTTTAAAGAGTCTGACATGGAGGTTTCAAGAAACTTTTGGGAGGGTTTGGACTATTCAGTCTTGAGTGAAGATGCAGTAAATAAAATTAATGCTCCCATCTCTGACCAAGAGATTATTCAAGCTATTAAAGAGTTGCGGCTGGACAAAGCTTCTGGGCCAGACTCCTTGCCTAATGAGTTTTATAAGATCTTGGCCCCGATTATTACTCCTCATTTGAAGATCCTCTTTAATTATTTTTACATAGGGAGAAACTCTATTCCTATATCTTTTACTGCATCCACCACGTCGTTAATTCTAAAACAAGGTAAGGATCCTTTAAAAAAGGAGGCCTATCATGGCTCTACCAGACCTCAGCAGTTATAGTATGGTCTTTTTAGCACACATCGTAATAGATTGGATACTAAATAAGGACTATTTCACGAATAATACTCTTGAAATAAATATATTATATCCATATAATCCCATAGCTTTAATCCACTGTCCGACGTATTTGATTCCAAAAGAAGTGAAACATCTTAGCTCTGTATATACAATAATACAGGCTTGGAAAAAACTAGGGTGTAAACTTGATATAGATCGTTCCATTCCAAAATTTCAAGGACTATGTGGTAATCCGGAATTCCAAAGAGGTACTCAATCTCAGGTTTTTCAGAAATGGTATAACTTGGGATTGACTTACCTCACACAATTTATGGATCAGGAGACCCAACTAATAAAAACTTTTGAGAGACTAAGGCAGGAATTCAAATTAAGCAATAAGGACTTCTTTGCGTACTTACAGGCCAGACATTACCTTTCTCCACTTACTGATAAATATGGTTGGTCCTGGTCTTGGGGGAAGTTAGACAGTTGGCCGATCCTTGTTAAGAGCAACCTATTTTCTATCTCAACCTGGTATGACCTGTTGGTCAGCCAAAAGGGTGAACTCAATTTACACTATATATCGCAAAAATGGAATCTTATGTCTCATGACTTAGAAATTGGGGCAAACCAAGTGGAAAAATCTATAGCCACGATAACACAGACTACTCTATCTGCTAGTTGGAGAGAATCACACATTAAGTTATTATATAGGACCTACTATACTCCACTGAAAGGATTCAAATGGCATAATTTTAATTTTAACGCTTGTCCAAAATGTTCGTATCCAGCGGCGGACCTAGTCCATATTATATGGACTTGTCCTCGGATAACGCAGTTTTGGCGTAAGATAGAATTTTGGCTTACTAGGGTATTAAAGCTACCTCCCTACTCTCTCTCTTTAGCAGAAGTTGTCTTTTTTATTGAACCCTCTACTCCTTATGACTTTAAAAAGATATTGAATATGACAATCCTGGCTGCAAGGAACTTAATCTTTAATAAATGGCGAGACACCTCAATTCCGAGTATATTAGAAGTTAAAAATTACATGAAAAAACAGTGTATTATTGAACAGATGGATACAACCTTAACATCCGAGAGGGAAATAACACTTTTTTTTTTTTTTTCAGAAATGGGCTAGATTTATTAGAATTTTTCCCCCGGAAGAAATAGATAATTTAATATACCCCTTTAGACACTGAAATATTTTTACTGAATAGCTGGTAGAGGAGGGGGGGTTTCCTCCTCCCCCTCCTCACCTCCTTTTTTTTTTTTTTTTTTTTTTTCTTCTCTTTCTCTTTTCCCCCCTATCCCCCCCCCCCCTAGATATGCCAAACAAACGACTGAGAAGCTAAAACTCTGTTAACAAAACTAATGGCTTTAATCATAGGTGTATTGTCACAATTGTTGAATCTGTTGTGTCGTAATGTGTTTATAAGGTATTAACTATTATTTTATTTGTACACTGTTTAAAATGAGATTTTTGAATGTACACTTATTGCTGTCGAGTATCGATGATTACTTGTTTATGCTGTAAATTTAACTAAAATCTGAATAAAAATTATAATTTAAATAAAAACATTTTTTTAATTATTTTTAGTGAAGTGGCAGCAATATATGAAAAAAATAGAATCCGTTTAACAGGAGAACATGCTGAAATGTTATGTTTTCTGCAGTGTAATGTTGTTCTACTTAACTTGGAGTATTGAAGAAATTGTGTAGTGTCTAGCTTTGCAGTAGTGACTTAAGTTTAATTTTATATCTGTGTGCAGTTTAAAGGTATTTGACATATTTCTATGTTTTGAGAAGCCATTTAATAAGTTAATTTCTTTTTTAAGACACGATGAGTCCACGGATCATCTTAATTACTAATGGGATATTCACCTCCTGATCAGCAGGAAGAGGCAAAGAGCACCACAGCAGAGCTGTTAAATAGCTCCTCCCTTCCCTCCCACTCCAGTCATTCTCTTTGCCTACGTTAGTGATAGGAAGAGGTAAAGTGAGGTGTTAGATTAGATTCTTCAATCAAGAGTTTATTAGTTTTAAAGTAGTGCCAGAGAGTGCTACTTTATTCTAGGGTGTAGCTGTAGTCCATATCAGTCTCTATAGTAGATCTTTTGGTGGCTTTAGAGCAATGGGAACTTGTGGGTCATAATTCTCACTGCGCCTCCCATACATTTATGCTGCCCTAACCCTGATAGCCTAAGCAAACTTACTCAGGCTTTATCTTTCTCCACATGGCTATGGGAGGGAGAGGACCTCCTCAAACCTGCTGAGCTGCCCTGCTGTCGGGCAGAATTAAAAGGTAAGTGCTGACTTTTTATTCTGGGTCTGGGGAAATAAGATCTCAGAAGAAGTGGAGCACTTTAATTTATGGGACATAGAGACTCCTTTTTGTAGAGGAGGACAATTTAGACAGCACCTTTTTAGCAGGCACTGGGGCTGAGGAGAGATTAGGACTTTTTCACTATGAGCTTGTTTCTCTGGGTCTGTATAAGAAATGAGAGAACGCTTAGTATGAGGTGAATGCTTTTAGATGGGCTAAGTTGCTGGCTAGCAAGGGACAGTCCCACTTTGGCTGCAGATTTTCAGTATGTTTATTTTACTTCGGCAATAGTTCCGTTTTCTATATTAATGACAACTGGAATTTCGCCTTGTCAACGCCCACGGTGGGCGGAGCTTCGAGTGGCGCCAATGTGGCGTTCAGCCTGTTTAATTTACTCAACATTGTATCCATTTCTATAATAATGGTGATTTTGTCTTGATAACGCCCACGATGGGCGGAGCTTCGAGTGGCACAAATTTGTACTTCCTTCTAGTACAGAAAGCTATGGGCAGTGGTTATTGAGCTGAGTGATAACCGGACAGCATTACTATGCTGTATCCAGGTTTTTGGGTCTGCAAGATTAAAATGTTTTTGTAGACACAGTAACACATTTTATGTTTTCAACTGTTGAATAAGTGATTACATCTGTTTATATGTCCATTTGAGTACTGTTAAACTTCCTCTACATGCAGAAATAAATGTGGCATTTTAACATTTAAAGGGACAGTCTAGGCCAAAATAAACTTTCATGATTCAGATAGAGCATGTAATTTTAAACAATTTTCCAATTTACTTTTATCACAAATTTTGCTTTGTTCTCTTTGTATTCTTAGTTGAAAGCTTAACCTAGGAGGTTCATATGCTAATTTCTTAGACCTTGAAGCCCACCTCTTTCAGATTGCATTTTAACAGTTTTTCACCACTAGAGGGTGTTAGTTCACATATTTCATATAGATAACACTGTGCTCGTGCACGTGAAGTTATCTGGGAGCAGGCACTGATTGGCTAGACTGCAAGTCTGTCAAAAGAACAGGAAAAAGGGGCAGTTTGCAGAGGCTTAGATACAAGATAATCACAGAGGTTAAAAGAATATTATTATAACTGTGTTGGTTATGCAAAACTGGGAAATGGGTAATAAAGGGATTATCTATCTTTTAAAACAATAAAAATTCTGGTGTAGACTGTCCCTTTAAAGATACAGTGACATCTCTTATGTGTTGAATGTTTATTAAAAGATTACATCGGTTATGGGGTACATTAGTACCATTAACTTTTCCTCTACATGCAGAAATATATGACTTTTTAACATTTAAAGACACAGTAACATCTTTTATGTTTTTTTAAATGTTTCATAAGGATTACAACTTTTTATGTGATAATTCGTTTTTGAAACAAGAAAATATGTGTAGTTTTAAAATTTAAAGACACCGCAACATCTTTTTTGTTTTTAATGATTAATAACAAAATTTTCAACTGTTGGATAATTTTTTATTTTTGAACAAGAGGTCCTGCTAGATTTTTTTGTAAAAATGAATGCCCTGATGCCGATGTGAATACACAATTTTTTCCGTTCTTCTATGTGAAGAATGTTAGGTTGTTCAGATAAACTTTTTCTGAGTCAACTCCTTTTTAAGGCAGATACTGTTTAAGAATCTATTGATAAGGTTCAATTTAGGCCGCAAATCTCTCCTCAAGTGTCCCAGTGTTATAGCCCTCACAGGCAGTGCTCTGCGATTTATCTCAATCTCCTTCTGGAGTTACTTTGCCATTTTTTTCCCCATGTTGCGGGGTTGGCGCAAAAGGAAATGGGTTACATCAGTGAATAATTTTTCCGAGTGTCTCTTCCCTGAGAACTGAAAAGGAAGATTCTTCGGTAGTGTCTGAGGAAAAAATCTCAGACGGTAATTCATTTATCTGTAGGAATTTCATTCAAGCTTAACCTGACATACCTCCATTTATTAATTAAGGAGGCTTGGAAAACAGTTCCCAAGGGAAGGAGCCAGTTCCACCCTAGCTAAGAGATCTACTATTTCCATAGAGGATAGTTGTGACTCTTACAGGCAACCAGCTGGGTACATTTCTACCATCTCTAGTGCGGTGGCATTTTGTTTAGAGGACGGAATCTTCCTTGGATGAAATCCAGGATAGGATAAAGGCTTTTAAAAAATAGCTAATTCCTTTTATATGCATGTCTCCCTTCAGATTATCAATTTGGGAGCCAAGATTTTGAGTTTCTCTTTTCCAGCTCGCAGAGCCTTATGGTTAAAACCTTGGTCTGCGGATGTGTCCTCTCGGTCAAACTGCTGGCTATCCTTTCAAGGGGAAGACCTTGTCTTTTTAGGTAAGGGTCATTTTTTCCCGCAGGATAAGAGAAACAGACAAAAAGGACAACAGAGTAATTTTCGTTCCTTTTTGGAATTTCAAGGGAAGTTCTTCCTGTTACTTTTCCCAATCAAGAACAGACTAAGCCTACATGGAGATCCAATCCATTAAGCCTGCTGTTGAATTAAGAACAGCATGACGGGCATGCCCCAATCCGGAACCGGATCTTGTATGGGGCAGTCTTTCCTTCTTCGCTCAGACTTGGGTTGAAATGTTCTGGATCTCTAAGTATTGAAGAATTTTAGATATCAGAAGTCTAAACACACTTCTCAGGGTACCGTCCTTCAAGATGGAAGCTATTTGTTCCATTTTTCCTTTGACCCTAGAGGGTTAAGTTATAACAACAGTGGATGAAAGGACGTATACTTACTTGTTCCCATCCACTGGGATCATCCAAAGTTCCTAGTTTGTCTTTCTGGTCAAACATTTCCAGTTTGTGATTTTTCCTTTCAATCTTGCAACAGTTTCCAGAAATTTTACAAAGGTTCTGGTATCTCTGTGGGCGGTGCTTCGATTTCGAGTAATTGCAGTGGCACCTTATCTGGACGACATCCTAGTCCAGACGCCTCTTTTCATCTAGCAAGATTCCACAGGGAAATGTCGTTTTACTTCCTGTGATCTCACGGTGGGAAGATAAATTGGGATAAGAGTTCCTTAGTCCCAAATTCAAGGATAACTTTCTTGGAAACCATAATAGATTCCCTATCTATGTAGATTTTTCTGACAGACGTCAGGAATTCACAAATTTTCGATTCTTGTCTAGCTCTTTAGTCCACTCCTCGGCCGTCAGTGGCTTAGACATGGAGGTAATCAGACTGATGGTAGCGGCAATGGATATCCTCCCATTTGCTCGGCTCCATCTTCTTTTTTTTTTTTTTTAATTTTATTTGTTTATTGTGCATGTTTAATTAAATTACAATACAACAAAAGAAAGTAGGAAAACCAGCCAAATATGTTACAATTCATTGTGCAGGGTGTTTTATATTACTTTACTTACTATTAATTAAATATGCTCAAACATGAGCAGTAATTACACTTTATGAAAGAGTTGTATATTATTTTTTTTGTTGTGTAAATTTTTTATTGTGATAATAGAAAGACAACAAAGGAACTTATTCCAACATACAGTAAACATATGGTACAGTTTTTCATATAAGGATCTTCAATGCTCTTCTGGTATGGCCTCAGTTAGCCTCGGTTCAGGTTCCAGTTGGACAACATAACTTCAGTGGCTTACATCAATCATCGGGAAGGAACAAGGAGTTCCTTAGCGATGACAGAGGTAACCAAGATAATTCAGTGGGCGGTGGCCCATTCTTGTTGTCTGTCGACGATCTACATCCCAGGGGTGGACAACTGGGAGGTGGATTTTCTGATCAGGCAGACTTTTCATCCGGAGGAGTGGGAACTCCATCCGGAAGTGTTTTCCAGCCTGGGCTCAGCCGGAATTTGATCTCTTGGCATCTCAATGCATTGCCGAGATTCGGGTCGAGGTCTAGGGACTCCCAGGCAGAACTGATAGATGCTGTGGTGGTTCCTTGGACCTTCAGTCTAACATCCTCCGTTTGCGCTTCTTCTTTGAGTCATTGCTCGGATCAAGCAGGAGAATACATCAGTGATCCTCCGTTCCTGCTTGGCCTCGCAGGATTTGGTATGCGGATCTGGTGGATATGTCATCTCTGCCACTGTGGAGACTTTCGTGGTAGAAGGACCTTCTAATTCAAGGGTCCTTCTTTCACCCAACTCTAGTTTCTCTGAGGCTGATTACTTGCTTTTTGTTTTTCTGACTCGGTCATAGTGACCATGATTCAGGCTAACAAGCCTGTAAATAAAAAAATATAGAAGATTTTTTTCAATAGATATGGTGTACATATCTCTTTGGTGTGAATCCAAGGGCTACTCATGTTGGGATTTCTAGAATTTTTGTATTTTCTCCAAGAAAATTTGGAGAAAGGCTTATTGACTAATTTCCCTAAAGGGTCAAATCTCGGCATCATCTGTTGTGTTACACAAACGTCTGGCGGAGGTTCCGGATGTACAATTATTTTGTCAGGCCTTGGTCAAGATCAGGCCTGTGTTCAAGCCAGTTACTTCTCCGTGGAGTCTGAATTTAGTTCTTAAAACTTCTACTAGGGGCTCCGTTTGAGCCTATGTATTCCTTCGATATCAGGTTGTTATCTTGCAAAGTTTTGTTTCTTGTTGATATTTCCTCTGCTTGTGGAGTGTCGGAGCTCTCGGCATTGCAGTATGAGTCTTCTTCCCTTATTTTCCATTCAGATAAGGTAGTTTTATGTACTACATTAGGATTTCTTCCTAAGGTTGTTTCTGATCGGAACATTAATCAGGAGATTGTTGTTCCTTCCTTGAGTCCTAATCCTTCTCAGAAGGAACGACTGTACAATTTGGACGTGCTTTAAAGTTTTCTCCTGCAGGCGACTAAGGATTTTCATCAGTCTTTTCGTTGTTTGTGGTTTTCTCAGGAAAACATAAGGGACAGTAGGCTATGGCTACTTCTTTCTTTTTGACTGAAGAGTATAATTTGTTTTGCATATGAGACAGCTGGACAGCAGCCTCCTTCGAGAGTTACGGCTCATTCCACGAGGGCTGTTGCTTACTCTTGGGCATTCACGAATGCAGCTTCTGTGGATCAGATTTGCAAGGCTGCAACTCGGTCCTCTCTTCACACTTTTTCAAAGTTCTTCAAATTTGATACTTTTATTTCGGCTGATGCCGCTTTTGGGAGAAAGGTTCTTCAAGCAGTGGTGCCTTCCGTTTAGGTTACCTGTCTTGTCCCTCCCGTATCATCTGTTTACTCTAGCTTGGGTGTTGAATCCCATTAGTAATTAAGATGATCCATGGACTCATTGTGTCTTAAAAAAGAAAAGAAAATTTATGCTTACCTGATAAATTTATTTCTTTTTCGACACGATGAGTCCTGTTCTTTTAGACAGGTTGTGGGTTATTGTAAACTCCAGACACCTCTGCACCTTGGCTTTTCCTTTCTCTTCCTAACTTCGGTCGAATGACTGGAGTGGGAGGGAAGGGAGGAGCTATTTAACAGCTCTGCTATGGTGCTCTTTGCCTCCTCCTGCTGACCAGGAGGTGAATATCCCATTAGTAATTAAGATGATCCGTGTACTCGTGTCAAAAAAGAAATACATTTATCAGGTAAGCATAAATGTTCTTTTTATTATCTCCTCTATTACTGGGGGAAAGGGAGTCTTTTCTGCCCCAAGTTAAGAAATCTAAGAGTAATTTTTAAGCTCTCAATTGTTTTTTCATTCCCCTAAGGCCTCTGGTTCTGATTTGAGATTTTTTTCCAAATTTGAATAATTCCAAGCCTTATAATTAAATAAATTTCAGCCCCTAAGACTGCATGAAGGTGCGGCCTTTGAACCATTTCTACTGGTGGTGGTGGGCAGATTGAATTTGTTTCAACGCAAACAGGTTTAGTGATTTTCAGATGAGATGTGTGTATAGATCCCTGTGTGGAATACTATTTAAGAGTCATGAGGAGCCGTTTATCCCAATCTACATTTTGTATTATGGTGTATGGATACAACATTTTAGTGCTATACATTTTTACTTTGAAGAAGCTGTGGAATATACCCAAGTGAATCGATAGGAACCTTTGGTGAACCTGTGCCTCCTTTTACACATGAGGAGCCATTTATCCCAATCTAAAATGCGAGTATCTACACTTTTTGTATTACGGTGTATGGATACAACATTTCAGTGCTATATCTTTTCACTTTGAAGAAGCTGTGGAGTACATCCCAGTGAATCGATTGGAACCTTTGGTGAACCTGCGCCTTCTTTCTACATATACAATGTAAAAATAGAAATGTGTTTATTTAAACCATTCATGAAAAATACATTGTTGCATTGTAACGCATTTCTCAGCAGAATAAAAGCTGTTTCTTCAGGCATATGCATATACAAACATGAACTTGCTACTTATAGGCATGATATCTAGTAATTAATTACTGAAACCTGTGTGGAGTTTTGGTAATCCCACCTACATATGTTAATGGTATAAAGCAACATATGATAAGTTACATTTTCTACATATGCCAACGTCATAAATAGCATGTCAAGAAAATGTAGATGATTTTGTTAAATAGTAGTGAAACATTTATGAAAATCAAAAATAAACTATACAGGTTAATATTTAAAAAATATTAATGATCAAAAATGCCCTTTTTTTTTCATCAGGCAATGATAACTTATCACAAGTGTTCCCTATATTGTATGAAAATCAATGTCCTATAAATAAGGGCAATGTCACCAAAACACTTGTCATTCAGATGCGCACTAAATTCTACGGACATCAGGGATAGGGCCTTAAATTCAACACGTGTGCACCCACCCCAATAGATGTCACCAGATCACATGGGGATCATCATTTCAGGCCCACTAAAACCACCTATAAACGAAAGGGAATTGGGCCAAAGGATCGACGTGTTTCTGCCTGCCCCAGTAAGTGTGTAGTAAAAACTTATTAGGCGTTTTATTTTTCAAAATTCCATAATGGTGAAGATATAAATAAGGTGACACAAGTGGCTACATGGAAATATTGTGAGTTATTTATGTTTGTTATAAGGCGGTCTTTGTAAAAGTCAATATTCATAATAATATATACGGTATATGTTTTTTTTTTTTATATAACTAACCACAAATGTGTGTTGAGTTAAGTGTTGCAAATGTTAATAATGAAATAAATGATGTCAAAAAAATCACAAAGTGCACATTAAAATCATAACTCAAGAGATAATATAAATCGAAAAATTCCTGTAAAAATTTGTTAATAAGTCAACATTGTAGGACCATAAAAAGAATAGTTCATGTGTGTGAAAACGTGCTATTTAAATTAGTGAAATAGAAGTGTGGAGTGAAGGGTTGGAAGAATGAAAAGATATGAAGAAGTACTAATACTGTATTCAAGCTCTTAGGAAGCAGATAATGTAATTTGTAAATCCAATATGTTTCTTTACGCCTAAGCAAAATATGTGCATTATGTGCAGATCTGGAAATCTGTTTAATAAGCATAACAGTGAGGGTTTTAGGATCACCACTATGTTTGTGGGTCCAATGTCTGGGAACACTGTGCTTTATGAATTTGTTCTTTATATTACGTCAATGTTCACCTCATCGTCTCTTGATCATGAGGCACACGCACCCAAAATATTGCATCCCACATGAACACAGAAACAAATAAATCACAAAAATTGATTTGCATGTCATATTACTTGATTTTTATAATTGGTAGCTTTAGTAATACATTTACACATTACACTGTGGTTTATTACGCATAAATTCCCCATTTTTAGTTCTTTAGTTGTTTAGGAAATTGAACTGTTCAATAATAATCTTAGGGTTAATAACAAACATGTACCTTACAATTTTACTTGGAACTAACTTGTTTTTGTGTGTGGGTCCTCTTCTAAAGAAATCCGGGATTTGGGATCTATACTTTCCTTTTAAAAAGGATCATTCTGTAGAATAGACCAATGTTTAGTGGTATTTTTTTTTTCTTGAAAATGGCTACTATAGCCAGTGATAAAGGACTGTTAAAGGGACACTGTACCCAAAATTTTTCTTTCGTGATTCAGATTGAGCATGAAATTTTAAGCAACTTTCTAATTTACTCCTATTATCAAATTGTCTTCATTCTCTTGGTATCTTTATTTGAAATGCAAGAATGTAAGTTTAAATGCCGGCCCATTTTTGGTGAACAACCTGGGTTGTCCTTGCTGATTGGTGAATAAATTCATCCACCAATAAACAAGTGCTATCCAGAGTACTGAAACCAAAAAAAAGCTTAGATGCCTTCTTTTTCAAATAATGATAGCAAGAGAACGAAGAAAAATTGATAATAGGAGTAAATTAGAAAGTTGCTTAAAATTTTATGCTCAATCTGAATCACGAAAGAAATATTTTGGGTACAGTGTCCCTTTAAGTGTCATCAGCCTTTTTACCAAGTTATTTAACTTCAAAAAATAATCACTCCTATTCTCTGTAAAGGCTTACTCTTAGATGTGTTGGTCCCAATCTGTTGGATACCCTTTTTCACAGAATCTTTCTTTAAGGATCAAAGCTTGTGTGTCATAATCTCTCAAAGTGGTACAGTTTCTACAAATATGTCTAAACTGTCCATATGGTATGTTGTTCTTCCAAATGAAATGGTAATCACTACCATGTAAAAATCTATTTGTCAACTTTTTGAAATGAGTGTTATATTTTTTAAAAATTCTATATTGGTCTTTTTTTATTTTACTTGTAAAAGTGAGACCAAAATCATTTGAATTGGCAAAATTGGTAGCCAATTCTTCTGTACCTTTTTATATATAAAAAGCAGGTTGTCTATATAGCGACCATAGAACACCAGGTCCGTCCCATGTATAGATTCATACACATGGGTGTCCTTGAATACTCCAATGTATAGGATTTCAAAACTTGGGTAGAACCTGGTGCTCATGGCCGTCCCTCTGGTTTATAGGTAAAAACAACTGATATTGAAACTAATTTTGTGTCAATATAAAGGTGATTCATTTGATAAAATAATTCTTGTTGTTTAAATGGCATATATTGATCCTGTTGGAGAAAAGTTTCAGCAGCTGTAACCTGTGGGGATTGTTGGAATATAGAGAGCCCATATCACAACACTTATCCACCAATAATCCTCTGATACTCGAATATTGGCCAATTTGTCTAATAAATTGGTAAGTTTTTAAAAAAGGGTGTTACTTTAAATCCTTTTATATAGGATGGCAAAGACGCAACATATTTTTGCAGGAAAAAAAAAATCTACATGCGCAGACAGGAAATCTGTTAGACTTCCTATTCCTGCTATGGTGGAACACCCCGGTGGTCTTTGAATGTCTTTGTGCACTTTTGGCAGATGATAATAGAAAGCCACACTAGAGGTTCTAGGATATAGGAATTATTTTTCATTTTTAGTTAGGATTCCTTAATTCAAACCTTCCTGCAAAAGGGTTCCCATCAGTTTAATATAAAGGCGTGGGGTTTCCAGGTAATATTTGATAATAGCTATCATCATTATGGATACAGACTGCTTCAAATATATAATTTCGGATATCTTGGACACTAAATTGTTATCATTCATTAATGTGTAGTGATCCATATTCATTGTTGTTCATGTTATTTCTATACTTAAGTTTTTTGGGGAGGGACTGGAGGTCCATTAAAAAAAATGTTTGAAAAATGTAAATTTTTGGATTTAGGGGGATTAAAAATACTTAGGTTTGAACTATGTGTGTGATAATCATTAAAAAAAAAAAGTTCATCAAGCAAAATATCTGGGTCTTAAACCAAAAGTCCGTCCCTCAATCTGCCATCCATCTCTTTAGTGAGAATATGTGCATTATTTGTTTTTTTTTATCTTTTTCTCTAAAGTATTTATTTTACAAAGATATGACGAGTCCACGGATTTCATCCTTACTTGTGGGATATTAACCTCATGCTAACAGGAAGTGTCAAAGAGCACCACAGCAGAGCTGTATATATAGCCCCTCCCTTCCCCTCCACCCTCAGTCATTCTCTTTGCCTGTGTTATACTAGGAAGAGGTAAAGTGAGGTGTTAGTTTTAGTTTCTTCAATCAAGAAGTTTTTTATTTTTTAAATGGTACCGGTGTGTACTATTTTCCTCAGGGGTACATGGAAGAAGTTTTCTGCCCTGAGGTTGATGATCTTAGCAGACGTAACTAAGATCCACGTTGGTTCCCACAGAGTGCTGAAGGTAGTGTAAGAGAAATCTTCAGAGTGGAGAACAGCTGCATGCTATAAGCATTGAGGTAGGTTCAGTCTTTTTTTCTGAGGAGACCTGTTGTATCAGAATGGCTGACATTTTATTCTTTGCTAAAAGAGGGGGTTAAAGTAGACCTGGTTTTTAAAAAAGAGTGTTACTTTAAATCCTTTAACTTTTTTCATTTTGACATATTGGGTGTTTGTAAGGTACACTGGGAGAGGCAGCTCATTATCTTTATTGTGTTTTATGACAAAGACTGCAGCATTACAAGGCTGTTTATAGGGGGACCACATGGTGGGATTTTTTCCTAACCGCTTCCTATGCGGTGTTGCAGATTAGTTTGTTGATTGTCCTTGATGGGCGGGGCCTATTTTCGCACGCTCCGACGCACAGTATATTTTGACTCAGAAGGCAACAGGCATGGGCTTCGGTTAGGCCTAAACTTATGCTCTGATGACCGGATCGTGGTAGAGTTGTTTTTCCAGTATTTTAAGGGCAGGTAGGAGGTGCAGGGGTCATTTTGTCAAACAAATTGTTTTTTCTACTATAAATGTCCTGTAAAGGTTAATTTTGCCTATTGCTCTTAGGTGCAATAATTTTTGGGCACATTAAACGTGTTTCTAATCGGATTTCGTAATTTAGCTTTTTTTAAGCAGTTTTGGAAAAATTGTACACTTTTTTATTTTTTAAAGGCGCAGTACATTTTTTTAAAAAATTGTTGAAAGTGTTTAACAACTTTTAAGATTATTGTTAGTCTATTCAACATGTCTGACATTGATGTTAATAATTGTTCTATGTGTTTAGAAGCCATTGTGGAACCCCCACTTATACGTTGGGTACCTCTTGTACTGAAAGTGCCTTACAATGTAAGAAGCATATTTTAAGTAAAGAAAGTGTGCCTAAGGATGATTCTCAGTATGAAGAGAATCTGGATGTACCATCCAATTCTCCCCAAGCGTCACAACCTTTAACACCCACACAAGCAACGCCAAGTACTTCTAGTGCGGCTAATACTTTTACTCTGCAGGAAATGGCTGCAGTTATGTCAACTACTCTCACAGAGGTATTATCCAAATTACCAGTGTTACAGGGTAAACTCAGTAGGTCAGGTATTAATGTAAATACTGAATCCTCTGATGCTTTATTAGCTATTTCCGATGTACCCTCACAGTGTTCTGAGTTGGGGGTTAGGGAATTGCTGTCTGAGGGTGAACTTTCAGACCCAGGAAATATGTTACCTCAGACAGATTAGGACGTTATGTCTTATAAATTTAAGCTTGAACACCTACGCCTGTTATTTAGGGAGGTTTTAGCAACTCTGGATGATTGTGACCCTATTGTGATACCACCAGAGAAATTGTGTAAGATGGACAAATATCTAGAGGTGTCTACTTACACTGATGTTTTTCCGGTTCCTAAAAGAATTTTGGAAATTGTTAAAAAGGAATGGGATAGACCAGGTATACCATTCTCTCCTCCTCCTTTTAAGAAAATATTTCCCATATCTGACACCATTCGGGACTTGTGGCAAACGGTCCCTAAGGTGGAGGGAGCTATTTCTCCAACATAGGTGTGTCCGGTCCACGGCGTCATCCTTACTTGTGGGATATTCTCTTCCCCAACAGGAAATGGCAAAGAGCCCAGCAAAGCTGGTCACATGATCCCTCCTAGGCTCCGCCTACCCCAGTCATTCTCTTTGCCGTTGTACAGGCAACATCTCCACGGAGATGGCTTAGAGTTTTTTAGTGTTTAACTGTAGTTTTTATTATTCAATCAAGAGTTTGTTATTTTGAAATAGTGCTGGTATGTACTATTTACTCAGAAACAGAAAAGAGATGAAGATTTCTGTTTGTATGAGGAAAATGATTTTAGCAACCGTCACTAAAATCCATGGCTGTTCCACACAGGACTGTTGAGAGCAATTAACTTCAGTTGGGGGAACAGTGAGCAGTCTCTTGCTGCTTGAGGTATGACACATTCTAACAAGACGATGTAATGCTGGAAGCTGTCATTTTCCCTCTGGGATCCGGTAAGCCATGTTTATTACGATTGTAAATAAGGGCTTCAAAAAGGGCTTATTAAGACTGTAGACTTTTTTTGGGCTAAATCGATTCATTATTAACACATATTTAGCCTTGAGGAATCATTTTATCTGGGTATTTTGATATAATAATATCGACAGGCACTGTTTTAGACACCTTATTCTTTAGGGGCTTTCCCAAAGCATAGGCAGAGCCTCATTTTCGCGCCGGTGTTGCGCACTTGTTTTTGAGAGGCATGGCATGCAGTCGCATGTGAGAGGAGCTCTGATACTTAGAAAAGACTTTCTGAAGGCGTCATTTGGTATCGTATTCCCCTTGGGGCTTGGTTGGGTCTCAGCAAAGCAGATACCAGGGACTGTAAAGGGGTTAAAGTTCAAAACGGCTCCGGTTCCGTTATTTTAAGGGTTAAAGCTTCCAAATTTGGTGTGCAATACTTTTAAGGCTTTAAGACACTGTGGTGAAAATTTGGTAAATTTTGAACAATTCCTTCATGTTTTTTTCGCATTTGCAGTAATAAAGTGTGTTCAGTTTAAAATTTAAAGTGACAGTAACGGTTTTATTTTAAAACGTTTTTTGTACTTGTTATCAAGTTTATGCCTGTTTAACATGTCTGAACTACCAGATAGACTGTGTTCTGAATGTGGGGAAGCCAGAATTCCTATTCATTTAAATAAATGTGATTTATGTGACAATGACAATGATGCCCAAGATGATTCCTCAAGTGAGGGGAGTAAGCATGGTACTGCATCATTCCCTCCTTCGTCTACACGAGTCTTGCCCACTCAGGAGGCCCCTAGTACATCTAGCGCGCCAATACTCCTTACTATGCAACAATTAACGGCTGTAATGGATAATTCTGTCAAAAACATTTTAGCCAAAATGAACACTTATCAGCGTAAGCGCGACTGCACTGTTTTAGATACTGAAGAGCATGACGACGCTGATATTAATATTTCTGAAGGGCCCCTAACTCAGTCTGATGGGGCCAGGGAGGTTTTGTCTGAGGGAGAAATTACTGATTCAGGGAACATTTCTCAACAAGCTGAACCTGATGTGATTGCATTTAAATTTAAGTTGGAACATCTCCGCATTCTGCTTAAGGAGGTATTATCCACTCTGGATGATTGTGACAAGTTGGTCATCCCAGAGAAACTATGTAAAATGGACAAGTTCCTAGAGGTGCCGGGGCTCCCAGAAGCTTTTCCTATACCCAAGCGGGTGGCGGACATTGTTAATAAAGAATGGGAAAGGCCCGGTATTCCTTTCGTCCCTCCCCCCATATTTAAAAAATTGTTTCCTATGGTCGACCCCAGAAAGGACTTATGGCAGACAGTCCCCAAGGTCGAGGGAGCGGTTTCCACTTTAAACAAACGCACCACTATACCCATAGAGGATAGTTGTGCTTTCAAAGATCCTATGGATAAAAAATTAGAAGGTTTGCTTAAAAAGATGTTTGTTCAGCAGGGTTACCTTCTACAACCAATTTCATGCATTGTCCCTGTCGCTACAGCCGCATGTTTCTGGTTCGATGAGCTGATAAAGGCGGTCGACAGTGATTCTCCTCCTTATGAGGAGATTAAGGACAGAATCAATGCTCTCAAATTGGCTAATTCTTTCACCCTAGACGCCACTTTGCAATTGGCTAGGTTAGCGGCTAAGAATTCTGGGTTTGCTATGGTGGCGCGCAGAGCGCTTTGGTTGAAATCTTGGTCGGCTGATGCGTCTTCCAAGAACAAGCTACTTAACATTCCTTTCAAGGGGAAAACGCTGTTTGGCCCTGACTTGAAAGAGATTATCTCGGATATCACTGGGGGTAAGGGCCACGCCCTTCCTCAGGATCGGCCTTTCAAGGCAAAAAATAAACCTAATTTTCGTCCCTTTCGTAGAAACGGACCAGCCCAAAGTGCTACGTCCTCTAAGCAAGAGGGTAATACTTCTCAAGCCAAGCCAGCTTGGAGACCAATGCAAGGCTGGAACAAGGGAAAGCAGGCCAAGAAACCTGCCACTGCTACCAAGACAGCATGAAATGTTGGCCCCCGATCCGGGACCGGATCTGGTGGGGGGCAGACTCTCTCTCTTCGCTCAGGCTTGGGCAAGAGATGTTCTGGATCCTTGGGCGCTAGAAATAGTCTCCCAAGGTTATCTTCTGGAATTCAAGGGACTTCCCCCAAGGGGGAGGTTCCACAGGTCTCAGTTGTCTTCAGACCACATAAAAAGACAGGCATTCTTACATTGTGTAGAAGACCTGTTAAAAATGGGAGTGATTCATCCCGTTCCATTAAGAGAACAAGGGATGGGGTTCTACTCCAATCTGTTTATAGTTCCCAAAAAAGAGGGAACGTTCAGACCAATCTTAGATCTCAAGATCTTAAACAAGTTTCTCAAGGTTCCATCGTTCAAGATGGAAACCATTCGAACTATTCTTCCTTCCATCCAGGAAGGTCAATTCATGACCACGGTGGATTTAAAGGATGCGTATCTACATATTCCTATCCACAAGGAACATCATCGGTTCCTGAGGTTCGCATTCCTGGACAAACATTACCAGTTCGTGGCGCTTCCTTTCGGATTAGCCACTGCTCCAAGGATTTTCACAAAGGTACTAGGGTCCCTTCTAGCTGTGCTAAGACCAAGGGGCATTGCTGTAGTACCTTACTTGGACGACATTCTGATTCAAGCGTCGTCCCTTCCTCAAGCAAAGGCTCACACGGACATTGTCCTGGCCTTTCTCAGATCTCACGGATGGAAAGTGAACGTGGAAAAGAGTTCTCTATCTCCGTCAACAAGGGTTCCCTTCTTGGGAACAATAATAGACTCCTTAGAAATGAGGATTTTTCTGACAGAGGCCAGAAAAACAAAACTTCTAGACTCTTGTCGGATACTCCATTCCGTTCCTCTTCCTTCCATAGCTCAGTGCATGGAAGTGATCGGGTTGATGGTAGCGGCAATGGACATAGTTCCTTTTGCACGCATTCATCTAAGACCATTACAACTGTGCATGCTCAGTCAGTGGAATGGGGATTATACAGACTTGTCTCCGAAGATACAAGTAAATCAGAGGACCAGAGACTCACTCCGTTGGTGGCTGTCCCTGGACAACCTGTCACGAGGGATGACATTCCGCAGACCAGAGTGGGTCATTGTCACGACCGACGCCAGTCTGATGGGCTGGGGCGCGGTCTGGGGATCCCTGAAAGCTCAGGGTCTTTGGTCTCGGGAAGAATCTCTTCTACCGATAAATATTCTGGAACTGAGAGCGATATTCAATGCTCTCAAGGCTTGGCCTCAGCTAGCGAGGGCCAAGTTCATACGGTTTCAATCAGACAACATGACAACTGTTGCGTACATCAACCATCAGGGGGGAACAAGGAGTTCCCTGGCGATGGAAGAAGTGACCAAAATCATTCTATGGGCGGAGTCTCACTCCTGCCACCTGTCTGCTATCCACATCCCAGGAGTGGAAAATTGGGAAGCGGATTTTCTGAGTCGTCAGACATTGCATCCGGGGGAGTGGGAACTCCATCCGGAAATCTTTGCCCAAGTCACTCAGCTGTGGGGCATTCCAGACATGGATCTGATGGCCTCTCGTCAGAACTTCAAAGTTCCTTGCTACGGGTCCAGATCCAGGGATCCCAAGGCGGCTTTAGTGGATGCACTAGTAGCACCTTGGACCTTCAAACTAGCTTATGTGTTCCCGCCGTTTCCTCTCATCCCCAGGCTGGTAGCCAGGATCAATCAGGAGAGGGCGTCGGTGATCTTGATAGCTCCTGCGTGGCCACGCAGGACTTGGTACGCAGATCTGGTGAATATGTCATCGGCTCCTCCTTGGAAGCTACCTTTGAGACGAGACCTTCTTGTTCAGGGTCCGTTCGAACATCCGAATCTGGTTTCACTCCAGCTGACTGCTTGGAGATTGAACGCTTGATCTTATCGAAGCGAGGATTCTCAGATTCTGTTATCGATACTCTTGTTCAGGCCAGAAAGCCTGTAACTAGAAAGATTTACCACAAAATTTGGAAAAAATATATCTGTTGGTGTGAATCTAAAGGATTCCCTTGGGACAAGGTTAAGATTCCTAGGATTCTATCCTTCCTTCAAGAAGGATTGGAAAAAGGATTATCTGCAAGTTCCCTGAAGGGACAGATTTCTGCCTTGTCTGTGTTACTTCACAAAAAGCTGGCCGCTGTGCCAGATGTTCAAGCCTTTGTTCAGGCTCTGGTTAGAATTAAGCCTGTTTACAAACCTTTGACTCCTCCTTGGAGTCTCAATTTAGTTCTTTCAGTTCTTCAGGGGGTTCCGTTTGAACCCTTGCATTCCGTTGATATTAAGTTGTTATCTTGGAAAGTTTTGTTTTTAGTTGCAATTTCTTCTGCTAGAAGAGTTTCAGAATTATCTGCTCTGCAGTGTTCTCCTCCTTATCTGGTGTTCCATGCAGATAAGGTGGTTTTACGTACTAAACCTGGTTTTCTTCCAAAAGTTGTTTCTAACAAAAACATTAACCAGGAGATTATCGTACATTCTCTGTGTCCGAAACCAGTTTCAAAGAAGGAACGTTTGTTGCACAATTTGGATGTTGTTCGCGCTCTAAAATTCTATTTAGATGCTACAAAGGATTTTAGACAAACATCTTCCTTGTTTGTTGTTTATTCTGGTAAAAGGAGAGGTCAAAAAGCAACTTCTACCTCTCTCTCTTTTTGGATTAAAAGCATCATCAGATTGGCTTACGAGACTGCCGGACGGCAGCCTCCCGAAAGAATCACAGCTCATTCCACTAGGGCTGTGGCTTCCACATGGGCCTTCAAGAACGAGGCTTCTGTTGATCAGATATGTAGGGCAGCGACTTGGTCTTCACTGCACACTTTTACCAAATTTTACAAGTTTGATACTTTTGCTTCTTCTGAGGCTATTTTTGGGAGAAAGGTTTTGCAAGCCGTGGTGCCTTCCATTTAGGTGACCTGATTTGCTCCCTCCCTTCATCCGTGTCCTAAAGCTTTGGTATTGGTTCCCACAAGTAAGGATGACGCCGTGGACCGGACACACCTATGTTGGAGAAAACAGAATTTATGTTTACCTGATAAATTACTTTCTCCAACGGTGTGTCCCGTCCACGGCCCGCCCTGGTTTTTTTAATCAGGTCTGATAATTTATTTTCTTTAACTACAGTCACCACGGTATCATATGGTTTCTCCTATGCAAATATTCCTCCTTAACGTCGGTCGAATGACTGGGGTAGGCGGAGCCTAGGAGGGATCATGTGACCAGCTTTGCTGGGCTCTTTGCCATTTCCTGTTGGGGAAGAGAATATCCCACAAGTAAGGATGACGTCGTGGACCGGACACACCGTTGGAGAAAGTAATTTATCAGGTAAACATAAATTCTGTTTTCTACTCTGGCTAAGCATATAACTATACCTATTGAGGATAGTTGTGCTTTCAAAGACCCTATGGATAAAAAATTAGAGGGTCTTCCATAGAAATTATTTATTCATCAAGGTTTCCTTTTACAACCTACGGCTTGCATTGTTCCAGTAACTACTGCAGCAGCTTTTTGGTTTGAGGCTCTAGAAGAGTCTCTGAAGGTTGAGACTCCATTGGATGATATTCTGGATAGAATTAAGGCTCTCAAGCTAGCTAATTCTTTTATTACTGATGCTGCTTTTCAAATTGCTAAATTAGCAGCAAAAAATGCAGGTTTTGCCATTCTGGCGCATAGAGCATTATGGCTCAAATCTTGGTCTGCTGATGTGTCATCAAAATCTAGGCTTTTGGCTATTCCTTTTAAGGGTAAGACCTTATTCGGGCCTGCATTGAAGGAGATCATTTCTGACATTAATGTAGGTAAAGGCCATGCCCTACCTCAGGATAAGTCGGTTAAAATGAGGGGTAAGCAGAATAATTTTCGTTCCTTTCGAAACTAAAAAGGAGGACCCTCTGCTTCTTCTTCCTCCACAAAGCAGGAAGGGAATTTTGCTCATTCTAAGTCAGTCTGGAGACCCAACCAGACTTGGAATAAAGTTAAACAATCCAAGAAGCCCACTGCTGTTTCCAAGACAGCATGAAGGGGTGGCCCCCGATCCGGGACCGGATCTGGTAAGGGGCAGACTTTCTCTCTTTGCTCAGGCTTGGGCAAGAGATGTTCAGGACTCCTGGGCACTGGAAATCACGGGTATCGACTAGAATTCAAGGATTTTCTCCCAAGGGGGAGATTTCATCTTTCACGATTATCTGTAGACCAGATAAAAAGAGAGGCGTTCTTACGCTGTGTAAAAGACCTCTATACCATGGGAGTAATTTGTCCTGTTCCAAAGCCGGAACAGGGACAGGGGTTTTACTCAAATCTTTTTGTAGTTCCCAAAAAAGAAGGAACTTTCAGACCAATTTTAGATCACAAGTATCTAAACAAAAGTCCCATCGTTCAAAATGGAGACTATACGAACAATCTTACCAATGATTCAGGAGGGTCAATATATGACTACCGTGGACTTGAAGGATGCATACCTTCATATCCCTATTCACAAGGATCATCATCGGTTCTTAAGGTTTGCCTTCCTGGACAAACATCAGTTCGTGGCTCTTCCTTTCGGTCTTGCCACGGCACCCAGAATTTTCACAAAGGTTCTAGGGTCTCTTTTAGCGGTTCTCAGACCGCGGGGCATAGCAGTAGCGCCTTATCTGGACGATATTCTGATTCACGCGTTGAATTATCAATTGACAAAATCTCACACGGACATAGTATTGTCTTTCCTGAGATCTCACGGTTGGAAAGTGAACATAGAAAAGAGTTCATTAGTTCCACGGACAAGGGTTCCATTCTTGGGGACTCTTATAGACTCGGTAGACATGAAAATATTTCTGACAGAGGTCAGAAAGACAAAGATTCTGAATACTTGCCGAGCACTTCAGTGCATGGAAGTCATTGGATTAATGGTAGCGGCAATGGATATAATTCAGTTTGCCCGCTTTCATCTCAGACCACTGCAGCTGTGCATGCTCGGACAGTGGAATGGGGATTATGCGAATTTATCTCCTCCGATAAATCTGGATCAAGAGACCAGAGACTCTCTTCTTTGGTGGTTGTCGCCGGATCATCTGTCCCAGGGGACTTGTTTCCGCAGACCCTCGTGGGTGATAGTGACAACGAATGCCAGCCTTCTGGGCTAGGGTGCAGTCTGGAACTCCCTGAAGGTTCAGGGTGTTTGGACTCAGGTGGAGTCTCTACCAATCAATATTCTGGAACTGAGAGCAATATTCAATGCGCTTCAGGCGTGGCCTCAGTTGGCTTCGACCAAATTCATCAGGTTCCAGTCGGACAACATCACGACTGTAGCATATATCAATCATCAGGGGGGAACAAGGAGTTCCTTAGCGATGATAGAAGTATCCAAGATAATCCGATGGGCGGAGACCCACTCTTGTTATCTGTCGGCAATCTACATCCTTGGAGTAGAAAATTGGGAAGCGGATTTTCTAAGTCGTCAGACCATTTCATCCGGGGGAGTGGGAACTCCATCCGGAGGTATTTGCCTCACTGATTCTCAGATGGGGCAGACCAGAGTTTGATCTAATGGCGTCTTGACAGAATGCCAAGCTCCCAAGATACGGATTCAGGTCAAGGGATCCACAGGCTGAACTGATAGATGCCCTGGCAGTGCCTTGGAAGTTCAGCCTAGCTTATGTGTTTCCACCATTTCCTCTCCTTCCACGCATGATTGCTCGAATCAAACAGGAGAGAGCTTCAGTAATCCTGATAGCGCCTGCGTGGCCACGCAGGACTTGGTATGCGGATCTAGTGGACATGTCCTCTCTGCCACCGTGGAAACTTCCTTTGAGACAGGACCTTCTCATTCAAGGACCTTTCCAACATCCAAATCTAATTTCTCTGCAGCTGACTGCTTGGAGATTGAACGCTTGATTCTATCTAAGCGAGGATTCTCTGATTCGGTCATTGATACTTTGATACAGGCTCGAAAGCCTGTTACTAGAAAAATCTATCATAAGATATGGCGTAAATATCTTTATTGGTGTGAATCCAAGGGTTACTCATGGAGTAAACCTAGGATTCCTAGGATTCTGTCTTTTCTCCAAGAAGGATTGGAGAAAGGGTTATCAGCAAGTTCTTTAAAGGGACAGATTTCTGCTTTGTCAATTTTGCTTCACAAACGTTTGGCAAATGTGCCGGATGTTCAGTCTTTTTGTCAGGCTTTAACTAGAATTAGGCCTGTATTTAGACCTATTACTCCTCCCTGGAGTTTCAATTTAGTTAAGAGTTCTTCAAGGGGTTCCATTTGAACCCATGCATTCCATAGATATTAAATTGTTATCTTGGAAAGTTCTGTTTTTAGTTGCTATTTCTTCTGCTCGAAGAGTTTCTGAGCTTTCAGCGTTACAATGTGATTCGCCTTATCTTATATTTCATTCTGATAAGGTGGTTTTACGTACTAAACCTGGATTTCTTCCTAAGGTTGTTTCAAATAAGAACATTAATCAGGAAATTGTTGTTCCTTCATTGTGTCCTAATCCTTCTTCCAAGAAGGAGCGTCTGTTACATAATCTGGACGTGGTCCGTGCCTTGAAGTTTTACTTACAGGCAACCAAGGATTTCCGTCAATCATCTTCATTATTCATTATTTATTCTGGAAAGCGTAGGGGCCAGAAAGCTACGGCTACCTCTTTCTTTTTGGCTGAGAAGTATCATCCGCCTTGCATATGAGACTGCTGGACAGCAGCCTCCTGAAAGAATTACTGCTCATTCTACTAGGGCTGTGGCTTCCACATGGGCTTTTAAAAACTATGCTTCTGTTAAACAGATTTGTAAGGCTGCGACTTGGTCGTCCCTTCATACTTTTTACAAATTTTACAAATTTGATACTTTTGCTTCTTCAGAGGCTATTTTTGGGAGAAAGGTTCTTCAAGCAGCGGTGCCTTCTGTTTAGGTTCCTGTCTTGTCCCTCCCTTTCATCCGTGTCCTTTTGCTTTGGTGTTGGTATCCCACAAGTAAGGATGAAATCCGTGGACTCGTCATATCTTTGTAAAAGAAAAGTAAATTTATGCTTACCTGATAAATTTAATTTCTTTTACGATATGACGAGTCCATGGCCCAACCTGTTCTTTTTAAGACAGATTTATTTTATTTTTTAGAAAACTTCAGTCACCTCTGCACCTTTTAGCCTTTCCTTTTCTCTTCCTAAACCTTCGGTCGAATGACTGAGGGTGGAGGGGAAGGGAGGGGCTATATATATACAGCTCTGCAGTGGTACTCTTTGCCACTTCCTGTTAGCAGGAGGTTAATATCCCACAAGTAAGGATGAAATCCGTGGACTCGTCATATCGTAAAAGAAATTAATTTATCAGGTAAGCATAAATTTACTTTTTTGTAGTGCCAATTTTCTTGTGAAATCATTTACATCTACAAACAAATCAAAAACGTTAGGTGTATTTTATAGGCTAAAGGAATAGACCCTTGGCTAAAACCCTAATATTATCATTTAAAATACCTCCTTTTTAACTTCAATAATGTTTCTTTTTTGATGGTTGATGACTTTCCCCGGATGCCACACATGTGTACACTCCTTTTTGTTTTGTTTTTTTGACGAGGCAGACGTGGAGGCATTGACTGACTGTTTAATAGGTTGTTTGGGCCTACCTTTAAAAAATTAATCTGATTGGTAATTATTAAATAAGGTAGAGGGTAATGGTGTAATTCTAATTTTCACTAATATAGTTTAAGAGGAGATGATACCAATTGTGAATGGTCCCTTTTATTTCCATTAGTTTCAGATAAGAAACTGGATCTATTGGATCCTTGTCTAGTATTGTCTATGGATCTCTTCTTATGTGGAGATGTGCTGGGAACCCTGCCCACCTGCTGGTTAGTAAATGGACCTAGCTGAATTTGTCTTGTGAGCCCAATGACAAGAGGCATATGTGTGTAGCCATCTATAAAAACAAAAAACAAAATGGTCGTAGATAAAAACCAAAAATGGCCAACAAGTCTACCCATATTAAATGTTACTTATTTCTGAGGATAGCTTTATGCATGTCCCAGCCATTTTTTATTATTTTACAGTCTTTGTGTTTACCACCTCTATTGGATGTTTATTCCATTAATCCACTACCCTTTCTACTGAATCTGCTTCTGCTACTCTCTAACTTAAGATTGTGACCCGTTTTTTGTTTTGGTAAGTGCTTTAATACATAAATATTTGTATATGTGAAAAAGAAAGTACACCCTCTTTGAATTATATTGTTACGTATCAGGAGAAGAAAGCAATTCTATGGTTACTTATCAGGACAAAATTGCAATCATCTGATCCTTAGCACGTCTTAAAATTAGGTAAATACAACCTCAGATGAACAAAAACACAACATATTATGTGTCATGATTTATTTAACAAAAATAAAGCCAAAATGGAGAAGCCATGTGTGAAAAACTAAAGGCACCTTATGATTCAATAGCTTGTAGAACCACCTTTAGTAGCAATAACTTGAAGTAATCATTTTCTGTATGACTATCAGTCTCTCACATCGTTGTGGAGGAATTTCGGCCCACTCTTCTTTACAATGCTGCATCAGTTCATTGAGGTTTGTGAGCATTTGTTTATGCACAGCTCTCTTAAGGTCCTGCCACAGCATTTCAATCGGGTTGATGTCTGGACATTGACTGGGCCATTGCAACACCTTAATTCTTTTCTTTTTCAGTCATTCTGTTGTAGATTTGCTGGTGTGCTTTGGATCATTGTCCTGTTGCATGATCCAATATATATAATGTGTGTATGTATATGTGTGTGTGTGTGTATGTGTGTATATATATATATATATATATGTGTGTGTGTGTATGTGTGTGTGTGTGTATGTATGTATATATATATATATATATATATATATATATATATATATATATATATATATATATATATATTGTGTGTGTCTGTATATATAATATATATGAATCATGAAAATTTAAAATTTTCACTTTCATGTACAATTGATTTTTTTTTTTTATTTTTTTTTTAATGTTGGTAACAATAGTCCTTTCATGCCTTAATATTTACTTTATGAGCTTTTTTTTCCCAAAGGGAAAATAGAAATTAAGATTCTCACCACGGGTGGCTTTGGTGATGAAGGTGATGGACACTGGCTTTCAGAAGAAAACCTAAAGGACATTTTTTTCAACTTATTGGTAAGTTTTACCAATTCTGATATTGTGTAATAAGAATGTATTGGTAATGTGCTTGCTTTCATTCGCATAAACTATGGCAGTATAAAAATAATGTACCATACAAATGCAACAGGTTTTTTTCCTGTATATTTTTGTTCTGGCTTTAAAAAACGAATAATCACCAGCTTTTTAATTTATTTTTGTAAAATATTCTGTCATAGTCGGGTAAGCTTATCTGTACATTCCTATGTTGCCATAAAACGCAGCCATTAGGTGCCATATTAGCAATCAGTCAATAGGGCTTGTCCCTAAGTCTAAATGTACAGAAACCTCATTGCTTAGTGCTGTATTATCTGGCTACACTCTCAGAGCTAAATCCTATGCTATTTACTAAAAAAGTGCTTATATGCAAAAAAGTAGTTGCCTTTATGGCTATAACCGACACAACTCTTCTTTCCACAAGATATTGGAGTTAGTCTGGGAATTTGTGCTCATTCAGCCAAAAGAGCATTTGTGAAGTCAGGCACTGTTAGACTAGAAGGTCTGGTTCACTATCAGCACTCCAATCCATCCCATCGATATTTAATATGGTTGAAATTAGGGCACTATACATGCCACCCAAGTTACTCTACACCACTGGTTTTCTTCTTAAACGGAAGAGTCCACAGCTGCATTCATTACTTTTTGGAATTCAGAACCTGGCCACCAGGAGGAGGCAAAGACACCCCAGCAAAAGGCTTCAAATACCTCCCCCACTTCCCTCATCCCCCAGTCATTCTTTGCCTTTCGTCACAGGAGGTTGGCTTAGAAGTGTCAGAAGTTTGAAGTCTCTTATGTAGGGTAGTACTCTCTGAAATGGTACTGGAGTTTTAAGTAATCCTGTCAGCCTCTCAGTGAGAGCATGGATGAAGGTTTGGGTCCGGAGATGCAGGGAGAGTCTTTCTGTGAAACCATCCCGACTCATATTAACCGCTCCTTGGCAATCATTGTTGACAAGTTTTGTTGCTTGCCTTTATTCACTCAAGTCTATGTCAGAAGTGAGGCTACTATCTGTCACACTCGAAGGGCCGTGCTCCTGTTCCACGGCACAGATTCCGGAAAGAACGTTTCATTTTATGTCGATATGTGAATGTAATGTTAATGAAAGAAGGTAGGGTCCCAGTGGGACTCTTTTTTATCTTAAAAAAGGAACCATGGGTAATTGAACAGGGGGACTTTAATCATGTTTATGTGGTTCTATCTGCTATTGTGTAGTAATACTTAGGATCATGGCTTTTTGGAACATAACAGCCTTATCAGTTGGCGCAATCTCTTTAGATTTATATGCTCTTTTTGTGACTTGCATGGTGCACCTCGTGACCGGGTGCGGTTACATTGTTTTCCACTTCCGTATTCTGACTGTGTAGCGACAGTCTGCTCGTTGGTTGTCTGGTTCACAGGAGGTGGTGAGTGCCTCAGCCATTGGGGGTGTAAAAAGGGTGCCGGTTAATGTTTGTCATTTTTGTAATCCCAAAGTTATGGAGGATTCTGATTTTGTTAGATACAGATATCTCTGATTCGGTGAATGCGTCTTGTGATAAATATGAAATGGCTTGGGTTATCCATGCCCATCACTTATGTTCCGATTGCCGTTCCAGTGTACTCTCTTCTCCCGAATCAGGGAACTTAGAGTGCGTTGAGCCATCCGCCCTCGAGGATTCGTTTCCTCCAGAGGTTACGGCACGGTTCCGCATGGCCATATCTATGGTGCTGGCTCATTTTATATCTCCCAAGTGAAATATGTTTAAGGTACTGTCCGTGTTCTGTCAACCAGGGTCCGTCGGGCATGGGATCACCTGATTCAGTTCGGCCTTCTGGGGAAACTTTGGCCTCTGAGGCTTCAGGAGCCTCAACCTCTGGGCCGGGGTCGCCTATCGATCCGGCGAGGGATAATTTTGCCTTCCGTTATAGGCTTCCACGTCTTTGTGTCCTACTAAGACTTGGGTGAATGGGGCTTCTAATCGGCTGTTACCCATTCTTCTTGGGCATTCACCCGCCGGTGCTGCATCACTTTTATTTTGATCCGGATAGAATGTGTTTGATTTGTTTTTAATAAGCTAATGTCTGATATAATTTCCGTTTTGGGAACATTCTTTAAAAAAAGGAAAACAATATACAGAGGTGCAAGATGGAAAAAGACACACAATATTCTGTACAAATGAACTAAGAACTGATACTCTCCTTTAGGTCAGACCGCAGCCTTCTTGCAGTCTCTCCCTTGTGACTGTGTATAGATAGATAGTAGTAGTAGATGGCGCTGGTCTATTGAGTGATTTTCTCTAGTAAGTGAAGAGAAAAAAGTCTTGATGCATATATTGAAGCCAATTAATATGGGTGCAGTATACTCATTCCATAAGATGAATCTTTACAGCTGAAAGGGAACGTAGCGTCAGATGGCAAGAGTCCACAGGTTCCTGGAGTCAAATACTGAAATTTCAGGTTTATCCAAAAGTGGACTATAAATGGAGACCCAAATGACAAAAGTATCCAGTGTATAATTGAAAAAATGTAGTAACTTACTCCATAAATAAGGAGATTCCAGCTCAGCACAGCAAAACAAGATCTTGACAATCTTTCAACAAAGGATAAAAGGTTTTATTTTCTCAACGCGTTTCAACGTATTACACGTCTTTATCAAGAGCATACATTAAAACAAGTAAAACAGGTAAGTAAAACCAAGTATTGAGTGGATCTGATACTTGCGATTTTGTGGTCTTGTGGGCATTTCCTCGGAAGTTGCGCACTTTTGATTGTTATGTTTCTACTTCATATCGAACCTTCGGGTCGATTTTTCTTGGACCTTAGACAGTTCTGGAGTGTTCTTGTACCAGGTTGGGCGCTATCTGCTGTTCCTTGGGTTCATGTCACCCTCGTGGTGCTGATTATCCTGTCGGATTCTGAATGTCACTTTGTTATATTTATATGGAGTCCGGGCTCAGAACCTACTACGAGGTATGGAGGCCTAGTGCGTAGATCCAATGCTTCTGGAAGGAAGGTTGTGAGCTCTGATTTTAGTTGGTCTTTTTCTTTCAATTTGCTTGGGATACGTGACCGACTTTTTACAACATCATCGTGCTTTCTAAAGGTCCATGTGGACTCTGAACTGTAGTTTCACATGTAGCCAGTCACATTCTTTTTGGCGGTGGCTGAGTCTCCTTGTCTTCCCGTCTTGGGTTGGGTCATCTGTGTCTGGAAGTGCGGGCATGTCCTTCCTTTCTTTCATGTAATTGGCAAGAGTCCATGAGCTAGTGACATATGGGATATACAATCCTACCAGGAGGGGCAAAGTTTCCCAAACCTCAAAATGCCTATAAATACACCCCTCACCACACCCACAATTCAGTTTTACAAACTTTGCCTCCTATGGAGGTGGTGAAGTAAGTTTGTGCTAAGATTTCTACGTTGATATGCGCTTCTCAGCATTGTTGAAGACCGATTCCTCTCAGAGTACAGCGTATGTCAGAGGGACGTGAAGGGAGTATCACTTATTTGAATACGATTTCCCTAACGGGGGTCTATTTCATAGGTTCTCTGTTATCGGTCATAGAGATTCATCTCCTACCTCCCTTTTCAGATCGACGATATACTCTCAATTTACCATTACCTCTACTAATAACTGTTTTAGTACTGGTTTGGCTATCTGCTATATGTGGATGGGTGTCTTTTGGTAAGTATGTTTTTTATTACTTAAGACACCTCAGCTATGGTTTGGCACTTTATGCATTTATATAAAGTTCTAAATATATGTATTGTACTTATATTTGTCTTGAGTCAGGTTCATGTATTTCCTTCAGCAGACTGTCTGTTTCATATTTGGGGAATTTAAACATTTTAAGAAATTTATTTCTTACCTGGGGTTTAGTCTTTTTCAATTGACTACTTCTTGCTATATTGCGGGTATTAGGCCCGCGGGTGAGTCAAATGCTAAACTTTGTTGTATCATTCTTGGCGCTGAAAAAGACGTTTATGACGCAACTTCGTGATTTCCGGCGTCATACGTGACGCCGAGACCTTTCACACGGTGGCGTCATTAGTGACGAGAGTGTGTCATTTCCGGTTATTTTTGGCGCCAAATTTTTTTCATTATTTCAATACCCCATTGACGTTTGCCTCTTGCTTTTTTCTTTATCAGAGGCCTATGCATTTGCATTTTTTCCCATTCCTGAAACTGTCATATAAGGAAATAGATAATTTTGCTTTATATGTTGTTTTTTCTCTTACATTGAGCAAGATGTCCCAATCCGATCCTGTCTCAGAAGTTTCTGCTGGAACATTGCTGCCTGACATCGGTTCTACCAAAGCTAAGTGCATTTGTTGTAAAAGTGTAGAAATTATTCCACCAAATGTCATTTGTAATAGTTGTCATGATAAACTTTTACATGCAGATAGTGTTTCCATCAGTAATAGTGCATTACCAGTTGCAGTTCCTTCAACTTCTAATGTATATGATAAACCTGTAAATTTTAAAGAATTTGTATCTGATTCTATTCTGAAGGCTTTGTCTGCATTTCCACCTTCTAATATACGTAAAAGGTCTTTTAAATCTTCTCATTTAGCTGATGAAATTTCAAATGACCAGCAACATAATAATTTATCCTCTTCTGATGAGGATCTATCTGATTCAGAAGATCCTTCCTCAGACATTGACACTGACAAATCTACTTATTTATTTAAAATAGAGTATATGCGTTCTTTATTAAAAGCAGTGTTAATTACTTTGGATATTGAGGTAACCAGTCCTATTGACGTTCAGTCTAATAAACGTTTAAATGCTGGGATATAACTCCTCCCCAACAGATAGGATGTGTGAGAGGACTATGGTGATTATACTTAGTTTTTATGACTTCAATCAAAAGTTTGTTATTTTACAATAGCACCGGAGCGTGTTATTACTTCTCTGGCAGAGTTTGAAGAAGAATCTACCAGAGTTTTTTACTATGATTTTAACCGGAGTAGTTAAGATCATATTGCTGTTCTCGGCCATCTGAGGAAGGTAAAGGCTTCAGATCAGGGGACAGCGGGCAGATGAATCTGCATTGAGGTATGTAGCAGTTTTTATTTTCTGAATGGAATTGATGAGAAAATCCTGCTATACCGCTATAATGACATGTATGTATACACTTCAGTATTCTGGGAATGGTATTTCACCGGAACTACTCTGTTAAAGGTCACTAATCCTTTTAATAAATATTATCATGTTAAACGTTTTTGCTGGAATGTAGAATCGTTTACATTGCTGAGGTACTGAGTAAATAAATGTTTGGGCATTATTTTCCACTTGGCAGTTGTCTGCTTTAAATTGTGACAGTTTTGTTTCTCCTCACTGCTGTGTGTGAGAGGGAGGGGCCGTTTTTGGCGCTCTTTTGCTACGCATCAAAAATTTCCAGTCAGCTACTATTATATTTCCTGCATGATCCGGTTCACTGTCAGATCTCAGGGGTCTTCAAACTTCTTTGAAGGGAGGTACATTCTCTCAGCAGAGCTGTGAGAATTTTATATTGACTGTGAATAAAAACGTTACTCTATAATTTTTTATGTCAAATTTAGTTATTGTTATTTACTAATGGGAACAAACCTTTGCTAAAAGTTGTGTTATTTTAAAGTTGATGCTATAACTGTTTTTCAGTTCATTATCTCAACTGTCATTTAATCGTTTAAGTACCTCTTTGAGGCACAGTACGTTTTTGCTAAAAAAGATTATAACCAGGTTGCAAGTTATTGCTAGTGTGTTAAACATGTCTGACTCAGAGGAAGATATCTGTGTCATTTGTTCCAATGCCAAGGTGGAGCCCAATAGAAATTTATGTACTAACTGTATTGATGCTACTTTAAATAAAAGTCAATCTGTACAATGTGAACAAATTTCACCAAACTGCGAGGGGAGAGTTATGCCGACTAACTCGCCTCACGCGGCAGTACCTGCATCTCCCGCCCGGGAGGTGCGTGATATTATGGCGCCTAATACATCTGGGCGGCCATTACAGATAACATTACATGATATGGCTACTGTTATGACTGAAGTTTTGTCTAAATTACCAGAACTAAGAGGCAAGCGTGATCACTCTGGGGTGAGAACAGAGTGCGCTGACAATACTAGGGCCATGTCTGATACTGCGTCACAGCTTGCAGAGCATGAGGACGGAGAGCTTCATTCTGTGGGTGACGGTTCTGATCCAAACAGATTGGATTCAGATATTTCAAATTTTAAATTTAAATTGGAGAACCTCCGTGTATTACTAGGGGAGGTCTTAGCAGCTCTCAATGATTGTAACACCGTTGCAATACCAGAGAAACTGTGTAGGTTGGATAAATACTTTGCGGTACCCGGCGAGTACTGACGTTTTTCCTATACCTAAGAGATTAACTGAAATTGTTACTAAGGAGTGGGATAGACCCGGTGTGCCGTTCTCACCCCCTCCAATATTTAGAAAGATGTTTCCAATAGACGCCACCACTCGGGACTTATGGCAAACGGTCCCTAAGGTGGAGGGAGCAGTTTCTACTTTAGCTAAGCGTACCACTATCCCGGTGGAGGATAGCTGTGCTTTTTCAGATCCAATGGATAAAAAATTAGAGGGTTACCTTAAGAAAATGTTTGTTCAACAAGGTTTTATATTGCAACCCCTTGCATGTATCGCGCCGATTACGGCTGCGGCAGCATTTTGGATTGAGTCTCTGGAAGAGAACCTTAGTTCATCTACGCTAGACGACATTATGGACAGGCTTAGAGTCCTTAAACTAGCTAATTCATTCATTTCGGAGGCCGTAGTACATTTAACCAAACTTACGGCTAAGAACTCTGGATTCGCCATACAGGCACGTAGAGCACTGTGGCTAAAATCCTGGTCAGCTGATGTTACTTCTAAGTCCAAATTACTTAATATACCTTTCAAGGGGCAGTCTTTATTTGGGCCCGGTTTGAAAGAAATTATCGCTGACATTACAGGAGGTAAGGGCCACGCCCTACCTCAAGACAAAGCCAAAGCTAAGGCTAGACAGTCTAATTTTCGTCCCTTTCGGAATTTCAAAACAGGAGCAGCGTCAACCTCCACTGCACCAAAACAGGAAGGAGCTGTTGCTCGTTACAGGCAAGGCTGGAAACCTAACCAGTCCTGGAATAAGGGCAAACAGGCCAGGAAACCTGCTGCTGCCCCAAAGACAGCATGAACCGAGAGCCCCCGATCCGGGACCGGATCTAGTGGGGGGCAGACTTTCTCTCTTCGCCCAGGCCTGGGCAAGAGATGTTCAGGATCCCTGGGCGCTGGAGATCATATCTCAGGGATACCTTCTAGACTTCAAATTATCTCCCCCAAAAGGGAGATTTCATCTGTCAAGGTTGTCAACAAACCAGATAAAGAAAGAAGCGTTTCTACGCTATGTACAAGATCTGTTATTAATGGGAGTGATCCATCCAGTTCCGCGGTCGGAACAAGGACAAGGGTTCTACTCAAACCTGTTTGTGGTTCCCAAAAAAGAGGGAACTTTCAGGCCTATCTTAGATTTAAAGATTCTAAACAAATTCCTAAGAGTTCCATCGTTCAAAATGGAAACTATTCGGACAATCTTACCTATGATCCAAAGGGGTCAGTACATGACCACAGTGGATTTAAAAGATGCTTATCTTCACATACCGATTCACAAAGATCATCAACGGTATCTACGGTTTGCCTTCCTAGACAGGCACTACCAGTTTGTAGCTCTTCCATTCGGATTGGCTACGGCCCCAAGAATCTTCACAAAGGTTCTGGGTGCCCTTCTGGCGGTACTAAGACCGCGAGGGATTTCGGTAGCTCCGTACCTAGACGACATTCTAATACAAGCTTCAAGCTTTCAAACTGCCAAGTCTCATACAGAGTTAGTTCTGGCATTTCTAAGGTCGCATGGATGGAAAGTGAACGAAAAGAAGAGTTCTCTTTTTCCTCTCACAAGAGTTCCATTCTTGGGGACTCTTATAGATTCTGTAGAAATGAAGATTTACCTGACAGAAGACAGGTTAACAAAGCTTCAAGATGCATGCCGTGTCCTTCATTCCATTCAACACCCGTCAGTAGCTCAATGCATGGAGGTGATCGGCTTAATGGTAGCGGCAATGGACATAGTACCTTTTGCACGCCTACACCTCAGACCGCTGCAATTGTGCATGCTAAGTCAGTGGAATGGGGATTACTCAGATTTGTCCCCTACCCTGAATCTGAATCAAGAGACCAGAAATTCTCTTCTATGGTGGCTTTATCGGCCACACCTGTCCAGGGGGATGCCATTCAGCAGGCCAGACTGGACAATCGTAACAACAGACGCCAGCCTGCTAGGTTGGGGGCGCTGTCTGGAATTCTCTGAAGACTCAGGGATTATGGAATCAGGAGGAGAGTCTCCTTCCAATAAACATTCTGGAATTGAGGGCAGTTCTCAATGCCCTTCTGGCTTGGCCCCAATTAACAACTCAGGGGTTCATCAGGTTTCAGTCGGACAATATCACGACTGTAGCTTACATCAACCATCAGGGAGGGACAAGAAGCTCCCTAGCAATGATGGAAGTATCAAAGATAATTCGCTGGGCAGAGTCTCACTCTTGCCACCTGTCAGCAATCCACATCCCGGGAGTGGAGAACTGGGAGGCGGATTTCTTGAGTCGTCAGACTTTTCATCCGGGAGAGTGGGAACTTCATCCGGAGATCTTTGCCCAAATACTTCGACGTTGGGGCAAACCAGAGATAGATCTCATGGCGTCTCGCCAGAACGCCAAACTTCCTCACTACGGGTCCAGATCCAGGGATCCGGGAGCGGTTTCTGATAGATGCTTTGACAGCACCTTGGAACTTCGGGATGGCTTATGTGTTTCCACCCTTCCCGCTGCTTCCTCGATTGATTGCGAAAATCAAACAGGAGAGAGCATCAGTGATTCTAATAGCACCTGCATGGCCACGCAGGACTTGGTATGCAGATCTAGTGGACATGTCATCCTGTCCACCTTGGTCTCTACCTCTAAGACAGGACCTTCTGATACAGGGTCCATTCAAACATCAAAATCTAACTTCTCTGAAACTGACTGCTTGGAAATTGAACGCTTGATTTTATCAAAGCGTGGTTTTTCTGAGTCGGTTATTGATACCCTGATCCAGGCTAGGAAGCCTGTTACCAGAAAGATTTACCATAAAATATGGCGTAAATACCTATACTGGTGCAAATCCAAACGTTACTCCTGGAGTAAGGTTAGGATCCCTAGGATATTGTCTTTTCTACAAGAAGGTTTAGAAAAGGGTTTATCGGCTAGTTCATTAAAGGGACAGATTTCAGCTCTGTCCATCTTGTTACACAGGCGTCTGTCAGAAGATCCAGACGTCCAGGCCTTTTGTCAGGCTTTAGCTAGGATCAAGCCTGTGTTTAAAGCCGTTGCTCCGCCATGGAGTTTAAACTTAGTTCTTAACGTTTTACAAGGTGTTCCATTTGAACCCCTTCATTCCATTGATATAAAATTGTTATCTTGGAAAGTTCTGTTTTTAATGGCTATTTCCTCGGCTCGAAGAGTCTCTGAGTTATCAGCATTACATTGTGATTCTCCTTATCTGATTTTTCACTCAGATAAGGTAGTTCTGCGTACTAAACCTGGGTTCTTACCTAAGGTAGTTACTAACAGGAATATCAATCAAGAGATTGTCGTTCCATCCTTGTGTCCAAATCCTTCTTCAAAGAAGGAACGTCTTCTACACAATCTGGATGTAGTTCGTGCCCTCAAGTTCTACTTGCAGGCAACTAAAGATTTTCGCCAAACTTCTTCCCTGTTTGTCGTTTATTCTGGACAGAGGAGAGGTCAAAAAGCTTCTACTACCTCTCTCTCGTTTTGGCTTCGTAGCATAATACGTTTAGCCTATGAGACTGCTGGACAGCAGCCTCCTGAAAGAATTACAGCTCACTCCACTAGAGCTGTGGCTTCCACTTGGGCCTTTAAGAATGAGGCCTCTGTTGAACAGATTTGCAAGGCTGCAACTTGGTCTTCGCTTCATACTTTTTCCAAATTTTACAAATTTGACACTTTTGCTTCTTCGGAGGCTATTTTTGGGAGAAAGGTTCTTCAGGCAGTGGTTCCTTCTGTATAATGAGCCTGCCTATCCCTCCCGTCATCCGTGTACTTTTGCTTTGGTATTGGTATCCCAGAAGTAATGATGACCCGTGGACTGATCACACACAACAGAAGAAAACATAATTTATGCTTACCTGATAAATTCCTTTCTTCTGTTGTGTGATCAGTCCACGGCCCGCCCTGTTTTTAAGGCAGGTAAATATCTTTTAAATTATACTCCAGTCACCACTTCACCCTTGGTTACTCCTTTCTCGTTGATTCTTGGTCGAATGACTGGGACTGACGTAGAGGGGAGGAGCTATATCAGCTCTGCTGGGTGAATCCTCTTGCATTTCCTGTTGGGGAGGAGTTATATCCCAGAAGTAATGATGACCCGTGGACTGATCACACAACAGAAGAAAGGAATTTATCAGGTAAGCATAAATTATGTTTTTTAAACCTCCTGTGGTTTCCCCAGGGGTTTTTCCTATTCCTGAGGCTATTTCTGATAGGATTTCTAGGGAATGGAATAAGCCAGGTACTTCTTTTATTCCTTCTTCAAGGTTTAAAAAATTGTATCCTTTACCAGCAAAATCTATAGAGTTTTGGGAAAAAATCCCCAAAGTTGATGGGGCTATTTCTACTCTTGCTAAATGTACCACTATTCCTATGGAAGATAGTACTTCCTTTAAGGATCCTTTAGATAGGAAGCTTGAATCTTATCTAAGGAAGGCCTATTTATATTCAGGTCATCTTCTCAGACCTGCTATTTCTTTGGCTGATGTTGCGGCTGCCTCATCTTTTTGGTTGGAGAATTTAGCGCAACGAGAATTGGATCCTGACATATCTAGCATTACTCGCTTACTGCAACATGCTAATCATTTTATTTGTGATGCCATTTTTGATATTATCAAAATTGATGTTAGATCCATGTCTTTAGCTGTATTAGCTAGAAGAGCTTTGTGGCTTAAATCTTGGAATGCTGATATGACATCTAAATCTAGATTAGATTACTATCTCTTTCTTTCCAAGGTAATAATTTATTTGGTTCTCAGTTGGATTCTATTATTTCAACTATCACTGGAGGAAAAGGAGTTTTTCTGCCTCAGGATAAAAAAACCTAAGGGTAAATCTAAGGCTTCTAACCGTTTTCGTTCCTTTCGTCAGAATAAGGAACAAAAACTCAATCCTCCTCCCAAGGAATCTGCTTCCAGTTGGAAGCCTTCCTCAAATTCGAATAAATCCAAGCCATTTAGGAAACCAAAGTCTGCCCCTAAGTCCACATGAAGGTGTGGCCCTCATTCCAGCTCAGCTGGTAGGGGGCAGATTAAGGTTTTTCTAGGATTTTTTGATCAAATCTGTCTAAAATCATTGGATTCAGAGCATTGTCTCTCAGGGGTATCGAATAGGATTCAAAGTAAGACCTCCTGTGGAAGATTTTTTTCTCTCACGCATCCCTGTAAATCCAGTAAAAGCTCAGGCTTTTCTGAAGTGTGTTTCAGACCTGGAGTCTTCAGGGGTAATCATGCCAGTTCCTCCTCAGGAACAAGGTTTGGGGTTTTATTCAAACCTATTCATTGTACCAAAGAAAGAAAATTTATTCAGACCAGTTCTGGATCTGAAAATTTTGAATAGTTATGTAAGAGTGACAACTTTCAAGATGGTGACTATAAGGACTATTCTGCCTTTTGTTCAGCAAAGACATTATATGTCCACAATAGACTTGCAGGATGCATACCTTCATATTCCGATTCATCCAGAACACTATCAGTTTCTGAGATTCTCTTTTCTAGACAAGCATTACCAATTTGTTGCTCTTCCATTTGGCCTAGCAACAGCTCCAAGAATCTTTTCAAAGGTTCTGGGTGCCCTACTCTCTGTAATCAGAGAACAGGGTATTGCGGTGTTTCCTTATTTGGACGATATCTTGGTACTAGCTCAGTCTTTACATACTGCAGAATCTCACACGAATCAACTAGTGTTGTTTCTTCGGAAACATGGTTGGAGAATCAAATTACCAAAAAGTTTCTTGATTCCTCAGACAAGGGTCACCTTTTTAGGCTTCCAGATAGATTCAGTGTCCATGACTCTGTCTCTAACAGACAAGAGACATTTAAAATTGGTCGCAGCATGCCGGCACCTTCAGTCTCAGTCATTCCCTTCAGTGGCTATGTGCATGGAAGTTTTAGGTCTCATGACTGCAGCATCGGACGCGATCCCCTTTACTCGTTTTCACATGAGACCTCTACAGCTTTGTATGCTGAATCAATGGTGCAGGGATTTTACAAAGATATCACAATTAATATCCTTGAATCCCAATGTACGACACTCTCTGACATGGTGGATAGATCACCATCGTTTGGTTCAAGGGGCTTCTTTTGTTCGGCCAAACTGGACTGTGATCTCAATAGATGCGAGTCTTTCAGGTTGGGGAGCTGTTTGGGGATCTTTGACAGCACAAGGGGTTTGGAAATCTCAAGAGGCGAGATTACCAATAAATATTTTAGAACTCCGTGCAATTCTCAGGGCTCTTCAGTTCTGGCCCCTGCTAAAGAGTGAACCGTTCATTTGTTTTCAGACAGACAATATCACAACTGTAGCTTATGTCAATCATCAGGTTGGGGACTCACAGTCCCCAAGCTATGAAAGAAGTATCTCGGATACTTGCTTGGGCGGAATCCAGCTCCTGTCTAATCTCTGCGGTGCATATCCCAGGTGTAGACAATTGGGAGGCGGATTATCTCAGCCGCCAGACTTTACATCCAGGGGAGTGGTCTCTCCATCCAGATGTGTTTTCTCAGATTGTTCAGATGTGGGGTCTTCCAGAGATAGATCTCATGGCCTCTCATCTAAACAAGAAACTTCCCAGATACCTGTCCAGGTCTAGGGATGTTCGGGCGGAAGCAGTGGATGCGCTGACACTTCCTTGGTGTTATCATCCTGCTTACATCTTCCCGCCTCTAGTTCTCCTTCCAAGAGTGATCTCCAAAATCATAATGGAACAGTCTTTTGTGTTGCTGGTGGCTCCAGCATGGCCACACAGGTTTTGGTATGCTGATCTGGTTCGGATGTCCAGTTGCCCGCCTTGGCCACTTCCGTTACGGCCGGACCTACTATCTCAAGGTCTGTTTTTGCATCAGGATCTCAAATCATTAAATTTGAAGGTATGGAAATTGAACGCTTAGTTCTAAGTCATAGAGGTTTCTCTGACTCAGTGATTAATACTATGTTACAAGCTCGTAAATCTGTCTCTAGAAAGATTTATTATAGAGTTTGGAAGACTTGCATTTCATGGTGTTCTTCTCATAAATTCTCCTGGCATTCTTTTAGAATTCCTAGAATTTTACAGTTCCTTCAGGATGGTTTGGATAAGGGTTTGTCTGCAAGTTCCTTAAAAGGACAAATCTCCGCTCTATCTATTTTATTTCACAGAAAGATTGCTATACTTCCTGATATTCACTGTTTTGTACAGGCTTTAGTTCGTATTAAGCCTGTCATTAAATCAATTTCTCCTCCTTGGAGTCTTAATTTGGTTCTGAAGGCTTTTACAGGCTTCTCCATTTGAGCCTATGCATTCTTTGGACATTAAACTACTTTCTTGGAAAGTGTTGTTCCTTTTGGCTATCTCTTCTGCTAGAAGAGTTTCTGAGCTATCTGCTCTTTCTTGTGAGTCCCCTTTTCTGATTTTTCATCAGGATAAGGCAGTTTTGCGGACTTCTTTTCAATTTTTACCTAAGGTTGTGAATTCTAACAACATTAGTAGAGAAATTGTTGTCCCTTCCTTATGTCCCAATCCTAAGTATTCTTTGGAGAGATCCTTACATTCTTTGGATGTGGTAAGAGCTTTGAAATATTATGTGGAAGCTACTAAAGATTTCAGGAAGACTTCTAGTCTATTTGTTTTATTTTCTGGTCCTAGGAAAGGTCAGAAGGCTTCTGCTATTTCCTTGGCTTCTTGGTTGAAACTTTTGATTCATCAAGCTTATTTGGAGTCTGGTCAGGCCCCACCTCAGAGAATTACAGCTCATTCTACTAGATCAGTCTCCACTTTGTGGGCTTTTAAGAATGAAGCTTCAGTTGATTAGATTTGCAAAGCGGTGACTTGGTCCTCTTTGCATACATTTACTAAATTCTAACGTTTTGATGTATTTGCTTCTTCGGAAGCAGTTTTTGGTAGAAAGTTCTTCAGGCAGCTGTTTCAGTTTGATTCTTCTGCTTTTCAAAAATGAAAATAAACTTATTTTTTTGGGTTGTGGATTAATTTTTTCAGCGAAATATGGCTGTTTTTATTTTTATTCCCTCCCTCTCTAGTGACTCTTGAGTGGAAGACTCCACATCTTGGGTATTGATATCCCATATGTCACTAGCTCATGGACTCTTGCCAATTACATAAAAGAAAACATAATTTATGTAAGAACTTACCTGATAAATTAATTTCTTTCATATTGGCAAGAGTCCATGAGGCCCACCCTTTTTATGGTGGTTATGATTTTTTGTATAAAGCACAAATCTTTCCAAATTTCCTTTGTTGATGCTTTCTACTCCTTTCTTTATCACCCCACTGCTTGGCTATTCTTTAAACTGAATTGTGGGTGTGGTGAGGGGTGTATTTATAGGCATTTTGAGGTTTGGGAAACTTTGCCCCTCCTGGTAGGATTGTATATCCCATATGTCACTAGCTCATGGACTCTTGCCAATATGAAAGAAATTAATTTATCAGGTAAGTTCTTACATAAATTATGTTTTTCTCAACTTCTCGTTTGCTCTAGTGCTTGGAGTGCAGGGGGGTGGATCACCCCGTCCTTTCTGCCAGGAGCTGCAAAGCTCCCATTGTTATTCCTGTTACAGGATTTTCGGGAGTCCGATCCTGGGAAGATCGCTGGAGACTGTCGTCTTATTAATCTAAGATCTGCCCCTTGTCTTACAGTGGTCTGTAGACTCTCGGGTGCTTCGGCCTTATGGAGATCTAGCCTTTGGGCTTGCGAATAGGAGGTCAGGGGTCAGATACAGACCTTCACCTTTCTGGGGTCAAGAAAATAACCATTTATATACACCAGCGTGTAGATCAGGTGGTTAAGCCTGTCTACAAAGGATTACCTTATGATCCGATGTGGTTGCTGTTTTCTTAGACTGTTCAGGAGTTTTTTTTTAGACTCTTGGGTTTGAGGCTGTTGCTGGTACTCTACATCTTTATATAGTGGAAGGCTCATTCTTGGGTGCGCCCCTAACTATAGGAGGCTGCTTATAGGTTCCTCAGGCGGTTAGATCTTGCGATCTGTACCATTCTCGAGGACTCTGGCTTAGGACCATGTCTCTTGCCTGTAACAGGCATGGGCGGTTCAGTTTAACCTTAGGGTTTGGATCTCCCGCTTGTCCCTTGAGGGGACGTGGTGTTTTGACTCTCATGGGAGATTAAAAGCTCCTTGAGGCTTAAGTTTGAGGTCTCTTTCACAAGTCCATACTTGTCTTCGGGGGCATCTAATGCTTCCTCGTAGACTTCCAGTTGTCGTATCAACTGGGCTGGCGTTGTGGGCCGAATGATCTCGCCTCTATTGGTAGGGTGTTACTGTTTCTTCCTCTTCTCCTCACCTAGGGTGCGGGATGGGTGCTTGCGTTGCTCTCCTTGATTTGGAGGTACCTCAGTGTCCGTGAAGGCCTGTGGGTCCTTGTTTTTCTTGCATCAGAAGGTCTTGTCCCTTTCTTACGTACTCTAGATCATGGGACTAGATTCTGGTATTAGGATGCTGTGGGTCACAATACTTCCCCTTGGGAGTGTTCCTTCTTTATGGAAGGTAACAGTGAAGTTCCTGTCATGGGTTATGGGCATGCCAGTTTTTAAGTAGCGGTCAGAGCTCTACTCTGGGGTTTTGATTCCTAGTAAATCTATCCTTTTCTTTCATGTAATTGGCAAGAGTCCATGAGCTAGTGACATATGGGATATACAATCCTTCCAGGAGGGGCAAAGTTTCCCAAACCTCAAAATGCCTATAAATACACCCCTCACCACACCCACAATTCAGTTTTACAAACTTTGCCTCCTATGGAGGTGGTGAAGTAAGTTTGTGCTAAGATTTCTACGTTGATATGCGCTTCTCAGTATTTTTAGGCCCAATTCCTCTCAGAGTACAGTGAATGTCAGAGGGATGTGAAGGGAGTATCACCTATTGAATGCAATGGTTTTCCTCACAGGGGATCTATTTCATAGGAGATTCTCTTTTCTAGACAAGCATTACAAATTTGTTGCTCTTCCTTTTGGCCTAGCGACAGCTCCAACAATCTTTTCAAAGGTTCTCGGTGCACTACTCTCTGTAATCAGAGAGCGGGGTATTGCGGTGTTTCCTTATTTGGACGATATCTTGGTACTAGCTCAGTCTTTACATACTGCAGAATCTCACACAAATCAACTAGTGTTGTTTCTTCGGAAACATGGTTGGAGAATCAATTTACCAAAAAGTACCCTTATGTGTTTTTAACCCAGTGGGTATACTATGTTTGTGGGCTTGACGCTGAGAGATTGCGGAGTTGTTCCCCAAGTGTTCATTGATAACTGTGGATGAAACTTATAAGGACAGGGGACTGTATTGTTTATTTGAGGGACTCATTGGCATTGTTATGGTTTACGTGGTTAAACCGATATTTTTTATTCCCATGCGGTTTCCTTTGCTGGGGACTTAATTTATGCCCACGATGGGCGGGGCTTAGCTTCACGCGCTTAGCCGTGCAGTATTTATCCGGATCCTCGATCGGCAGCAGGTCTCTGGGCTCCGGTGTGGCCTAAGTCAGTTTGTGTATGCAACTTTCACAAACAGGCTTGGGAGCGCCGTTCACGGAGTAGTTGGTGTCTCGTGGGGGTAGGTAGGCGCCGTAGCAGAGCTGTGGTGAGGTGCATGTGCCAAAGTTTATTAAAACATTATGTATAACCAAATTGAACAGAGAGAGTAATATTTACTAAGGGTCTTATAATGCTCCCTATTATTGCATAGTTTTATTGCGGAGCAGAAAAATTATTGCAGTGTTTATTTTTTAAAGACGCAGTATGCTTGTTTTCCCTTGTAAAGGTGTATCCAGTCCACGGGTTCATCCATTATTTGTGGGATATTCTCCTTCCCAACAGGAAGCTGCAAGAGGACACCCACAGCAGAGCTGTCTATATAGCTCCTCCCCTAACTGCCACCCCCAGTCATTCTCTTGCAGCTCTCGACAAGAAAGGAAGTATCAAGAGAGATGTGGTGACTTAGTGTAATTTTTACCTTCAATCAAAAGTTTGTTATTTTTAAACGGTACCGGCGTTGTACTGTTTTTACTCTCAGGCAGAAATTGGAAGAAGACTTCTGCCTGGAGGTTTGATGATCTTAGCGGTTTGAAACTAAGGTCCATTGCTGTTCTCACACATAACTGAAGAGTATGGAAAGAAAACTTCAGTTGGGGGGACGGTCTGCAGATTGCCTGCTTTGAGGTATGTTCAGTATATTTTTTCTAGAGAGATAAGGTCTAGAAAATGCTGACAGTGCCTGGTATATTTAAGGTAAGCCTGATACAGTGATTTAACAACAACTGGGATCATGCTTGCAAAAAGGGATAATATTCATGTTAATACCTATATTACTTAGTGTAAAAACGTTTGCATGATTTATAAATAAAAACGTTTTTTCTCTGAGGGTGATAAATCTTTATTTGGGGCCTAGTTTCCACATGGCTTGTTAGATTACTCCTAGGAGTATTTTAAGGCCCTCTGACTTTGAGTGCATGGTGGGAGGGGCCTATTTTCGTTTTCAGTCTGAGACATCCAGCTTCCCTGAAGGAGTCCTCTGGCTTATAGGACCTCTATAGAGGGTTTTGTTCCTGCAAAAATCGTATTTAAGGACAGGTAGGAGCCACAATAGAGCTGTGGCAGTGTGTTTGACTGTTTAACAGGTTTAATGTTTTTCTTATTCGTTTTTGGGCCTGAGGGGTTAATCATCCATTTGCAAGTGGGTGCAATGCTGCTTTAGTCCCTTATACACACTGTAAACATTTCATAGAGTTTACTACTTTTTTTCACTGTTTTGCAGTTTATGTGGTAGTTTTTTTCTCTTAAAGGCACAGTACCGTTTTTTTATTGCTTTTTTCACATTTATTAAAGTGTTTTCCAAGCTTGCTGGTCTCATTACTAGTCTGTTAAACATGTCTGACATAGAGGAAACTCCTTGTTCATTATGTTTAGAAGCCATTGTGGAACCCCCTCTTAGAATGTGTACCAAATGCACTGACCTTTCTATAAGTTATAAAGACCATATTATGGCTTTTAAAGATTTATCACCTGAGGTTTCTGAGACTGACAAAAAAGAGGTTATGCCATCTAGCTCTCCCCACGTGTCAGAACCTATAACTCCCGCTCAAGGGACGCCAAGTACATCTAGCGCGTCCAATGCGTTTACTTTACAAGACATGGCGGCAGTTATGAATCATACCCTCACAGAGGTATTGTCCAAACTGCCAGGGTTACAAGGAAAGCGGGACAGCTCTGGGGCTAGAACAAATACAGAGCTCTCTGACGCTTTAGTAGCTATGTCTGATATACCCTCATAATGTGCAGAAGTTGAAGCAGGAGAGCTTCTATCTGTGGGTGACTTCTCTGATTCAGGGAAGGCGTTACTTCAGTCTGACTCTGAAATTACAGCATTTAAATTTTAGATTGAACACCTCCGCGTGTTGCTCAGGGAGGTTTTAGCGACTCTGGATGACTGTGACACCATTGTAGTCACAGAGAAATTGTGTAAAATGGACAAATACTTTGCAGTGCCTGTTTACACTGATGTTTTTCCAATCCCTAAGAGGTTTTCAGAAATTATTACTAAGGAATGGGATAGACCAGGTGTGCCGTTCTCTCCCCCTCCTGCTTTTATGAAAATGTTTCCTATAGATGCCGCTACACGGGACTTGTTGCAGACGGTCCCTAAGGTGGAGGGAGCAGTCTCTACCCTAGCTAAGCGTACAGTTGTGCTTTCCTAGATCCTATGGATAAGAAATTAGAGGGTTTCCTTAAGAAAAATTTTATACAACAAGGTTTTATTCTCCAGCCTCTTGCATACATTGCCCCAGTCACTGCTGCAGCAACTTTCTGGTTCGAGTCTCTGGAGGAGGCTTTACAGGTAGAGACCCCGTTGGATGATATGCTTGACAGGCTTAAAGCTCTTAAGTTAGCCAATTCATTTATTTCTGACGCCGTTTTTCATTTAACCAAGCTAACGGCTAAAAATTCAGGTTTTGCCATTCAGGCACGTAGGGCACTATGGCTTCAATCCTGGTCAGCTGATGTCACTTCAAAGTCTAAACTTCTCAAGATCCCCTTCAAAGGGCAGACCCTATTTGGGCCTGGACTGAAGGAGATCATTTCTGATATTACTGGAGGAAAAGGCCACGCCCTTCCCCAGGATAGGTCCAACAAGTTAAGGACCAAACAGACTAATTTTCGTTCCTTTCGAAACTTCAAGAGTGGCGCAGCTTCATCTTCCTCTTCTACAAAACAAGAGGGAAATTTTGCCCAGTCCAAGCCAGTCTGGAGACCTAACCAGGCTTGGAACAAGGGGAAACAGGCCAAAAAGCCTGCTGCTGCCTCTAAGACAGCATGAAGGAGTAGCCCCCGATCCGGGACCGGATCTAGTGGGGGGGCAGACTTTCTCTCTTCGCCCAGGCTTGGGCAAGAGACGTCCAGGATCCCTGGGCTCTGGAGATTGTTTCCCAGGGATATCTTCTGGATTTCAAAGCTTCATCTCCAAAGGGGAGTTTTCATCTCTCACAATTATCTGCAAACCAGATAAAGAGAGAGGCATTCTTACATTGCGTTCAAGACCTACTAGTTATGGGAGTGATCCACCCAGTTCCAAAGGAGGAACAGGGGCAGGGCTTCTATTCAAATCTGTTTATAGTTCCCAAGAAAGAGGGAACTTTTAGACCAATCTTGGATCTCAAGATCCTAAACAAATTTCTCAGGGTCCCATCCTTCAAGATGGAGACTATTCGAACCATCCTACCTACGATCCAGGAGGGTCAATATATGACTACCGTAGATTTAAAGGATGCTTATCTACATATTCCGATACACAGGGATCATCATCAGTTTCTCAGGTTTGCCTTCCTAGACAAGCATTACCAGTTTGTGGCTCTTCCCTTCGGGTTAGCCACGGCACCAAGAATCTTTACGAAGGTTCTAGGGTCCCTTCTGGTGGTTCTAAGACCGCGGGGTATAGCAGTAGCCCCTTACCTAGACGACATCCTGATACAGGCGTCAACTTTTCATATCGCCAGGTCCCATGTGGACATTGTTCTGGCATTCCTAAGGTCTCACCGGTGGAAGGTGAACGAAGGAAAGAGTTCTCTCTCACCTCTCACAAGAGTTTCCTTCCTAGGAACTCTGATAGATTCAGTAGAAATGAAGATTTATCTGACAGAGGTCAGGTTGTCAAAACTTCTAACTTCCTGCCGTGCTCTTTATTCCATTTCTCGTCCGTCAGTGGCTCAGTGTATGGAGGTAATCGGATTAATGGTAGCGGCAATGGACATAGTTCCGTTTGCCCGCCTACATCTCAGACCACTGCAACTTTGCATGCTCAATCAGTGGAATGGGGATTACACAGATTTGTCCCCTCTACTAAATCTGGATCAAGAGACCAGGGATTCTCTTCTCTGGTGGCTATCTCGGGTCCATCTGTCCAAGGGAATGAGTTTCCGCAGGCCAGAATGGACTATAGTAACGACAGATGCCAGCCTTCTGGGCTAGGGTGCAGTCTGGAACTCCCTGAAGGCTCAGGGTTCGTGGACTCAGGAGGAGGCCCTCCTTCCGATAAACATTCTGGAACTAAGAGCGATATTCAATGCTCTTCAGGCTTGGCCTCAGCTGGCTGCAGTCAGGTTCATCAGATTTCAGTCGGACAACATCACGACTGTAGCCTTTATCAACCATCAGGGGGGGGAACAAGGAGCCCCCTGGCAATGTTGGAGGTTTCAAAGATAATTCTATGGGCAGAGGTTCACTCTTGCCATCTCTCAGCTATCCATATCCTAGGAGTAGAGAACTGGGAGGCGTATTTTCATCCGGGGGAGTGGGAGCTCCATCCGGAGGTATTTGCCCAGTTGATCCAACTTTGGGGCAAACCAGAACTGGATCTCATGGCGTCTCGTCAGAACGCCAAGCTTCCTTGTTACGGGTCCAGGGATCCCCAGGCAGCGCTGATAGATGCTCTAGCAGCGCCCTGGTCCTTCAGCCTGGCTTATGTGTTTCCACTGTTTCCTCTGCTCCCTCGTCTGATTGCCAAGATCAAGCAGGAGAGAGCTTTGGTGATCTTGATAGCCCCTGCGTGGCCACACAGGACTTGGTATGCAGATCTGGTGGACATGTCATCCTTTCCACCATGGACTCTGCCGCTAAGGCAGGACCTTCTACTTCAAGGTTCCTTCAAACATCCAAATCTAATTTCTCTACGTCTGACTACTTGGAGATTGAACGCTTTATTCTATCAAAGCGTGGTTTTTCCGAATCAGTCATTGATACCTTAATTCAGGCTCGAAAGCCTGTCACCAGGAAAATCTATCATAAGATTGGTGTGAATCCAAGGGTTACTCATGGAGTAAGGTCAGGATTCCTAGGATATTATCTTTTCTCCAAGAAGGATTGGAGAAGGGATTGTCAGCTAGTTCCTTAAAGGGACAGATTTCTGCTCTGTCTATTCTTTTGCACAAACGTCTGGCTGAGCTTCCAGACGTTCAGGCGTTTTGTCAGGCTTTAGTTAGAATCAAGCCTGTGTTTAAACCTGTTGCTCCGCCATGGAGTTTAAATTTAGTTCTTAAAGTTCTTCAAGGGGTTCCGATTGAACCTTTGCATTCCATAGATATTAAGCTTTTATCTTGGAAAGTTCTATTTTTAGTAGCTATCTCCTCGGCTCGAAGAGTTTCGGAGTTATCTGCTTTACAGTGTGATTCCCCTTATCTGATTTTCCATGCAGATAAGGTAGTGTTACGTACCAAACCTGGGTTTCTGCCTAAGGTGGTATCTAATAAGAATTTCAATCAGGAGATTGTTGTTCCTTCCCTATGTCTTAATCCTTTTTCAAAGAAGGAACGTTTATTACACAATCTTGATGTGGTTCGTGCTTTAAAGTTTTATTTGCAAGCTACGAAAGATTTTCGTCAAACATCTGCTTTGTTGTCTACTCTGGACAGAGGAGAGGCCAAAAGGCTTTGTCAACTTCTTTTTCCTTTTGGCTAAGAAGCATAATTCGCTTAGCTTATGAGACTGCTGGCCAGCAGCCTCCTGAAAGAATTACAGCTCATTCTACTAGAGCAGTAGCTTCCACATGGGCTTTTAAACATGAGGCCTCTGTTGAACAGATTTGTAAGGTGGCGACTTGGTCTTCGCTTCATACCTTTTCTAAATTCTATAAATTTGATACTTTTGCTTCTTCGGAGGCTATTTTTGGGAGAAAGGTCTTAGAGGCAGTGGTTCCTTCCGTTTAAGTTTCCTGCCTTGTCCCTCCCTTCATCCGTGTCCTAAAGCTTTGTTATTGGTATCCCACAAGTAATGGATAAACACCTTTACAAAAGAAAACAAAATTTATGCTTACCTGATAAATTTATTTCTCTTGTGGTGTATCCAGTCCACGGCCCGCCCTGTCATTTTAAGGCAGGTGTTTTTTATTTTTAAACTACAGTCACCACTGCACCCTATAATTTCTCCTTTTTTATTTGCTTGTCTTCGGTCGAATGACTGGGGGTGGCAGTTAGGGGAGGAGCTATATTGACAGCTCTGCTGTGGGTGTCCTCTTGCAGCTTCCTGTTGGGAAGGAGAATATCCCACAAGTAATGGATGAACCCGTGGACTGGATACACCACAAGAGAAATAAATTTATCAGGTAAGCATAAATTTAGTTTTTTCCAAAAAATTTCTATAAGTTTTGGCTTTCATAATTATTTTTAATTAAGAAAAAAGACTATCAGTATTGCTATTGCTGTTTTGTTTGCCATGGCTGAACTTCAGGAAAGTGCATGTTCTATGTGTTTAGATGCCAATGTGGAACCCCCTATTCCTTTTTGTGCCTCATGTACTGAGAGGGCTTTACAATTTTAAAGAACAAATTTTCTTTAATGCAAGTGTGTCTAAGGATGCTTCTCAGACTGATGAGTCTCAGGGTATGCCGCAACTTTCTTTCCAAGCGTCACAACCTTTAACGCCCGCCCAAGCGACGCCGTGTTCTTCAACTGCGTCCACTTCATTCACTCTGCAGGATATGGCTGCAGTTATGTCATCCATTCTTACAGAACTTTTATCTAAGTTGCCAGTGTTACAAGGCAAACGCAGCAGGACAGAAACCCATGTGGTCCCTGCGACTTCTGATGCTTTAATGGCTATCTCCGATATACCTTCCCAGGGCTCTGAATTGGGGGGTAGGGAGGCCCTGTCTGAGGGGGAACTGTCTGACTCAGGAAGTGCATTACTCCCGACCGATTCGGACGTCAGATTTAAACTTGAACACCTCCGCCTTTTGCTGCGAGATGTTTTAGTGACTCTGGACGACTGTGACTCTATTATGGTCCCACCAGAGAAATTGAGTAAGATGGACAAATACTTAGAGGTCCCTTCTTATTCTGATGTTTTTCCGGTTCCTAAGAGAATTTTGGAAATTATTGCTAGGAAATGGGAAAGACCGGATATCCCGTTTTCCCCTTCCCCTATTTCTCTTGTAAGGTGTATCCAGTCCACGGATCATCCATTACTTGTGGGGATATTCTCCTTCCCAACAGGAAGTTGCAAGAGGACACCCACAGCAGAGCTGCTATATAGCTCCTCCCCTAACTGCCATATCCAGTCATTCTCTTGCAACTCTCAACAAAGATGGAGGTAGTAAGAGGAGAGTGGTAAAATATAGTTAGTTTTTTCTTCAATCAAAAGTTTATTTTCAAATAGTACCGGAGTTGTACTATTTTATCTCAGGCAGTATTTAGAAGAAGAATCTGCCTGCGTTTTCTATGATCTTAGCAGCTTGTAACTAAGATCCACTGCTGTTCTCACATATGTCTGAGGAGTGAGGTAACTTCAGAGGGAGAATGGAGTGCAGGTCATCCTGCTATGAGGTATGTGCAGTTTTATGGGTTTTTTTTAGGGTCTAGAAAATGCTGCTGGTACCGGATTAATGTAAGTTAAGCCTAAAAACAGTGATTTAATAGCAACTTGTATCAGGCTTACTACCAGAGATATATACTCTTATAATATGGCAATATAAAACGTTTGCTGGCATGTTTAATCATTTTTATATATGCTTTGGTGATAAAACTTATTGGGGCCTAGTTTTTTCCACATGGCTGGCTTGATTTTCGCCTAGAAACAGTTTCCTGAGGCTTTCCACTGTTGTAGTATGAGTGGGAGGGGCCTATTTTAGCGCTTTTTTGTGCAGTTAAAATTACAGACAGAGACATTCAGCTTCCCTCAGCAGTCCCCTGCATGCTATAGGACATTTCTGAAGGGCTATGAATGCTTCAAAAGTCGTTTATTGAGGAAGGTAGGGCCACAGCTGAGCTGTGGCAGTTGTTGTGACTGTTTAAAAAACATTTATTTCGTTTTTTTGATCTGTTTTTTGCATTAAGGGGTTAATCATCCATTTGCAAGTGTCTCTTCGCCCAGGCGTGGGCAAGAGATGTTCAGGATCCCTGGGCGTTGGAGATTATATCTCAGGGGTATCTTCTGGACTTCAAGGCTTCCCCTCCACAAGGGAGATTTCGCCTTTCACGATTATCTGTGAACCAGATAAAGAAAGAGGCATTCTTACACTGTGTGCAAGACCTCCTAGTTATGGGAGTGATCCATCCAGTTCCAAAGGAGGAACAGGGACAGGGATTTTACTCAAATCTGTTTGTGGTTCCCAAAAAAGAGGGAACCTTCAGACCAATCTTGGATCTAAAGATCTTAAACAAATTCCTCAGAGTTCCATCATTCAAAATGGAAACTATTCGGACCATCCTACCTATGATCCAGGAGGGTCAATATATGACTACGGTGGATTTAAAGGATGCTTACCTTCACATTCTGATACACAAAGATCATCATCGGTTCCTAAGGTTTGCCTTTCTGGACAGGCATTACCAGTTTGTGGCTCTTCCCTTCGGGTTAGCTACAGCCCCAAGAATTTTTTACAAAGGTTCTGGGGTCACTTCTGGCGGTCCTAAGGCCGCGGGGCATAGCAGTGGCCCCTTATCTAGATGATATCCTGATACAGGCGCCAAACTTCCAAATTGCCAAGTCCCATACGGACATAGTTCTGGCATTTCTGAGGTTGCATGGGTGGAAAGTGAACGAGGAAAAGAGTTCTCTGTCCCCACTCACAAGAGTCTCCTTCCTTACCTGACGGAGTCCAGGTTATCAAAACTTCTAAATTCTTGCCGTGTTCTCCATTCTATTCCGCGCCCTTCGGTGGCTCAGTGCATGGAGGTAATTGGCTTAATGGTAGCGGCAATGGACATAGTTCCGTTTGCACGCCTACATCTCAGACCGCTGCAACTATGCATGCTCAGTCAGTGGAATAGGGATTATACAGATTTGTTCCCTCTACTAAATCTGGATCAAGAGACCAGAGATTCTCTTCTCTGGTGGCTATCTCGGGTCCATCTGTCCAAAGGTATGACCTTTCGCAGGCCAGATTGGACAATTGTAACAACAGATGCCAGCCTTCTAGGTTGGGGTGCAGTCTGGAACTCCCTGAAGGCTCAGGGATCGGGGACTCAGGAGGAGAAACTCCTCCCAATAAATATTCTGGAATTGAGGGCAATATTCAATGCTCTTCCGGCTTGGCCTCCGTTAACAACCCTGAGGTTCATCAGATTTCAGTCGGACAACATCACGACTGTGGCTTACATCAACCATCAAGGGGGAACAAGGAGTTCCTTAGCGATGTTAGAAGTCTCCAAAATAATTCGCTGGGCAGAGAAACACTCTTGCCACCTATCAGCGATCCATATCCCAGGTGTAGAGAACTGGGAGGCGGATTTTCTAAGTCGTCAGACTTTTCATCCGGGGGAGTGGGAACTCCATCCGAAGGTGTTTACTCAATTGATTCATCGTTGGGGCAAACCAGAACTGGATCTCATGGCGTCTCGCCAGAACGCCAAGCTTCCTTATTACAGATCCAAGTCCAGGGACCCGGAAGCGACGCTGATAGATGCTCTAGCAGCGCCTTGGTCTTTCAACCTGGCTTATGTGTTTCCACTGTTTCCTCTGCTCCCTCGACTGATTGCCAAAATCAAGCAGGAGAGAGCATCAGTGATTTTGATAGCGCCTGCGTGGCCACGCAGGACCTGGTATGCTGACCTAGTGGACATGTCATCCTTTCCACCTTGGACTCTGCCTTTGAGACGAGACCTTCTACTTCAAGGTCCTTTCAATCATCCAAATCTAATTTCTCTGAGACTGACTGCATGGAGATTGAACGCTTGATTTTATCAAAGCGTGGCTTCTCCGAGTCTGTCATTGATACCTTAATACAGGCACGAAAGCCTGTTACCAGGAAAATCTACCATAAGATATGGCGTAAATATCTTTATTGGTGTGAATCCAAGAGTTACTCATGGAGTAAGGTTAGGATTCCCAGGATATTATCTTTTCTCCAAGAGGGTTTGGAGAAAGGATTATCAGCTAGTTCTTTGAAGGGACAGATCTCTGCACTGTCTATTCTTTTGCACAAGCGTCTGGCGGATGTTCCAGACGTTCAGGCGTTTTGTCAGGCGTTGGTTAGAATCAAGCCTGTGTTTAAACCTGTTGCTCCCCCATGGAGCTTAAATTTGGTTCTTAAAGTTCTTCAAGGGGTTCCGTTTGAACCTCTTCATTCCATAGATATCAAGCTTTTATCTTGGAAAGTTCTTTTTTTGATGGCTATTTCCTCGGCTCGTAGAGTCTCCGAGTTATCTGCTTTACAATGTGATTCTCCTTATCTGATCTTCCATGCAGATAAGGTAGTTCTGCGTACAAAACCTGGGTTTTTACCTAAGGTGGTTTCTAACAAGAATATCAATCAAGAGATTGTTGTTCCATCATTGTGTCCTAATCCTTCTTCAAAGAAGGAACGTCTTTTACATAATCTGGACGTGGTTCGTGCTTTAAAGTTTTACTTACAAGCTACTAAAGATTTTCGTCAAACATCTGCTTTGTTTGTTGTTTACTCTGGACAGAGGAGAGGTCAAAAGGCTTCGGCAACCTCTTTCTTTTTGGCTAAGAAGCATAATCCGCTTAGCCTATGAGACTGCTGGACAGCAGCCTCCTGAAAGGATTACAGCTCATTCTACTAGAGCTGTGGCTTCCACTTGGGCCTTTAAAAATGAGGCTTCTGTTGAACAAATTTGCAAGGCGGCGACTTGGTCTTCACTTCATACTTTTTCCAAATTCTACAAATTTTATACTTTTGCTTCTTCGGAAACTATTTTTGGGAGAGAGGTTTTACAGGCAGTGGTACCTTCCGTTTAAGTACCTGCCTTGTCCCTCCCTTCATCCGTGTACTTTATCTTTGGTATTGGTATCCCACAAGTAATGGATGATCCGTGGACTGGATACACCTTACAAGAGAAAACACAATTTATGCTTACCTGATAAATATATTTCTCTTGTGGTGTATCCAGTCCACGGCCCGCCCTGTCATTTTAAGGCAGGTCAAAATTTTAGATTAAACTACAGTCACCACTTCACCCTATGGTTTCTCCTTTCTCTGCTTGTTTCGGTCGAATGACTGGATATGGCAGTTAGGGGAGGAGCTATATAGCAGCTCTGCTGTGGGTGTCCTCTTGCAACTTCCTGTTGGGAAGGAGAATATCCCCACAAGTAATGGATGATCCGTGGACTGGATACACCACAAGATAAATAAATTTATCAGGTAAGCATAAATTGTGTTTTTTAAGAAAATGTATCCTATAGCTGACACTGTTTGGGACTCTTGGCAGACGGTCCTTAAGGTGGAGGGAGCTATTTCTACTCTGGCGAAGCATACAACTATTCCTATCGAGGACAGTTGTGCTTTCAAAGACCCCATGGATAAGACGTTGGAGGGTCTTCTCAAAAAACTCTATATTAATCAGGGGTTTTTATTGCAACCGGCGGCCTGCATTGTAACAGTCACGACTGCGGCTGCTTTTTGGTTTGACGCTCTAGAAGAGTCTCTTAGAACTGAGACCGCTTTAGAGGAAATGCAGGACAGAATTAAGGCGCTGAAGCTGGCTAATTCTTTTATTACGGATGTTTCCTTTCAGATAACCAAGTTAGCTGCTAAGAGTTCAGGATTCTCCATCTTAGCACGAAGAGCTTTATGGTTAAAATCTTGGTCTGCGGATGTGTCCTCTAAATCCAAGCTTTTGGCTATTCCTTTCAAGGGAAAGACCCTATTCAGGCCTGATTTGAAAGAAATCCTTTCTGATATTACGGGAGGTAAGTGTCATCTCCTCAAGACCAAACATCTAAGCAAAGGGGAAGACAGAGTAATTTTCGTTCCTTTCGTAATTTCAAAGGAATCCCCCCTTCCTCTGCCGCTAAACAGGAAGGCAACTATTCTCAAGCCAAAGCCACCTGGAGACCCAACCAGGCTTGGAACAAGGGTAAACAACCCAAGAAGCCCGCTGCTGCTCCCAAGAGGCCCCCGATCCAGGACCGGATCTAGTAGGGGGCAGACTTTCTCTCTTTGTCCAGGCTTGGATAAGAGACGTTCAGGATCCCTGGACACTAGAAAGTGTGTCTCAAGGGTATCGGTTGAAGTTAAAAAAAATTCCTTCCCAAGGGGAAGGTTTCTTCTTTCACGATGGTCTGTAGACCAGATAAAAAGAGAGGCGTTCTTACCAGTATTAATTTCGTCGACTAAAATGACTATAAAACTAAAGAAATTCTGATAACTAAAATACGACTAAAACTAAAATGACATTTTAGTCAAAAGAATATGACTAAAACTAAATCAAAATGACATTTTAGTCAAAAGACTATGACTAAAACTAAATCAAAATGACATTTTAGTCAAGACTATGACTAAAACTAAATCAAAATTTGCTGACAAAAACATTTTATGCAAGGTGTTATAATCAATCCATATCCAATTATTTCTCTTTTGTATAATTTACGAAACTTAATTTTATTAAATTTTAAGATAAAGACATGTTCTATACCACAACAGTTAAATCTGTTAAATCTGCATTGCATGTTCAAACCTTAATACCACAAATAAAAATTGGTTAATAAACCTTTACTCCAGGAGTATATAATGAGTTTGGAAGTTCTAGAGTAGTGCTAATGTTTGCCGAACATTTTACGAATCTGTGAACAATCAATTGATTCTTCCTATAGAAATAAGCATAAACCACGAATATGGGTTTGTTATGCCTGTGCTAGCTGCAGAAACTTTTTGTTGAGTTACTTGATACCTGTTTTAATTATTAACAGAGAACTGTTAAAGTTTTTATATTAGGTAATATGTGCAATACAGCCAATACAGTTTACAGTTTTGATTTTTTATATTTTAAAGTTGCACTTCTGTTGGTTTATGAAACGTGGTTTTATTTAATTTTAAGTTTAATAAAGATGTTGCATATCACAACGGCTAAATCTGTGTCTGTATTGCATGTTTAAACCTTAATACCATAAATATTAACAGGTGTTATGTTTACTCCTGGAGTATATAATCAGTTTGCAAATTATAGAGAAATGCTTAAATAATGCATTACACTTTAACTAAACTCCTTAGATTTTAGTCGACTAAAATCTACTGGAGATTCAGTCGACTAAAACTAAAACAATTCAGATGACTAAAATACAACTAAAACTAAAATGGCATTTTAGTCAAAAGACTAAAACTAAGACTAAATTGAAATTTGCCGTCAAAATTAACACTGGTTCTTACGTTGTGTAAAAGATATCTCCACTATGGGAGTAATTTGCCCAGTTCCAATACAGGAGCAGGGGCAGGGGTTTTACTCAAATCTTTTTGTGGTTCCCAAAAAAAAGGGAACATTCCGACCCATTTTAGATCTCAAGAGTCTAAACAAGTTTCTCAGAGTTCCATCCTTCAAGATGGAGACTATCCGGACAATTCTTCCATTGATCCAGGAGGGTCAATATATGACTACCGTGGACTTAAAGGATGCATATCTTCATATTCCTATCCACAAAGATCATCGCCAGTTCCTGAGGTTTGCCTTTATGGACAAACACTTTCAGTTCGTGGCCCTTCCTTTCGGGCTGGCCACGGCACCCAGGATCTTCACGAAAGAATCCTTGCAGGCGACTAAAGAATTTTGTCAATCATCTTAATTATTTGTTGTCTTTTCCGGGAAACGTAGGGGTCAGACAGCTACGGCTACCTCTCTTTCTGGCTGAAGAGTATCATCCGTTTTGCATATGAGACTGCTGGACAGCAGCCTCCTGAAAGAATTACGGCTCATTCTACTAGGGCTCTGGCTTTCTCATGGGCATTTAAAAATTATGCTTCTGTTGAACAGATTTGCAAGGCTGCAACTTGGTCGTCTCTTCACACTTTTTCCAAATTTTCCAAATTTTATACTTTTGCCTCGTCCGAGGCGGTTTTTGTGAGAAAGGTTCTTCAAGCAGTGGTGCCTTCCGTTTAGGTTCCTATCTTGTCCCTCCCTTTCATTCGTGTCCTATAGCTTTGGTATTGTATCCCATAAGTAAGGATGAAATCCGTGGACTCGTCATATCTTGTAAAAGAAAAGGACATTTATGCTTACCTGATAAATGTATTTCTTTTACAATATGACGAGTCCACGGCCCACCCTGTCATTTTCTAAGACAGGTCTTTATTTTTGTTAAACTTCAGTCACCTCTGCACCTTGGCTTTTCCTTTCTCTTCCTATCTTCGGTCGAATGACTGGAGTGGGAGGGAAGGGAGGAGCTATATATACAGCTCTGCTGTGGTGCTCTTTGCCTCCTCCTGCTGACCAGGAGACGATATCCCATAAGTAAGGATGAAATCGTGGACTCGTCAATCATTTTAGATAGATCACTATATCATAGATAAACATTTCCAATGTATTAAAAAATACCACACTGTAATATAATAAAGTATTAATCACATTTGAACCTTTGAGATCTCTAAATCTCTCACTTTCTGTCAATCACTCTGTATGCATACATAATTATTATGCTTTGTTCCTATTATTTAAGACCCAAGTAACTTTTTCGCCTAACTTGTAAATGGTTATGATAGTCCATTGTACTTTTTGCATAGTTGGTATAGTAGTAATTCATCTTTTTCACAATTAAATACTGAATGTATTTTTTTTTTTTTACAACAGATGTTTACTAATTGTCTTTTCTGTAGATTCAAGGGACAGAAGAGGCACACAAAGAACAGAAACGACAACAGCAGCTAGAAGATAACTATCGATTTGTATGGAATGAAAATCAGGATGATCTCAAGAGCAAAAGTGCAAACTCAGACTCTGATGATGTGGATTTCTAAACATACAAAACACATGTTTTTTTTGTCTTTCAAAGATACTGGAGCGCAGAATTATTTGGAATCTGCAAATAAGATACTTTTATTATGCAAAGGCGTCCTAATATCTGCAGGATATGCAATGCTTTAAAGCTGTTTAAACATTGCAAAGCACAATTCTGGTTTCTCATTGTTTTGCAGTTCTAGAATTAATTGTGTTCTGCAATATTAAAATGAACTGCTTATAGCATTTTGTCTATTTCTTTACTACTAAACACGCTATACAAGAAATGTGTCTGCTTGTATGATTGGTAATACTATGCATCTGAAAAGTTAAAATTCAAGACTGCTCTAAATCTTTGTGGGTAGAGCAACTTATTCCTTGATGCAAATATTAACTAATGTGTTTTTCCCCAGTTTTTTGTTGTTAAATACATACTTTGCATTTCTCCATTTAAAGCAGCATCTTATTTAACTGCTGAATTTGTTAGACTGAGACTGTGGGGTTTTTACAAGCGTCTCTTGAACCACAGCATGGCACCATGTTAAATTAATAGGTAAAAATAACCTTTGTGTCTTATATTAAAATAATCTGTGGATTGTGATGCTTCTATTGTATAAAGTTAATTATTGTATAAATTATTTTTTATTAATTCATGGCAATCTCCTTTTGTAGTGTTGGGGTCCTTAAATAGCAATAGCTGGATACATTCTTTTGGTGCTAACAAATCTAAAATTAAACACGCGCACCTTGTTTTATTTTGATGCACAGCATTGTTTAAATGCAGGGACTAATAAGATTGGATAGAAATGCACCTTGCTAGTTTATTGCTTAAAGGGTCAGACCACACCTTTAGTCATCTTAAAAGTCGTATCTTAGATTAAGCTGCATATAGCCTCCTGCATCCTTTCTATATCATGCAGCAGGAACAGTAAAAAGGTTTTTTTTTTACTGTCCCTTTAAGAATAAATACAGGCCTTGCTATAATTTGTTCCCCTACACAACAATAAAGTTATTTGTTTTTAGAACATTTTCTGTAAACAAAATAATGTTGTTTTTTAAAAAAAATAATTGGTAATTGTGTTGAAAAAGTATTTCCTAGAGCAGTGTTTCCCAAACTACTTAATTTGGAACTTTGTTGTACTTTATGTAATTTGCATTTCTGTGAAAAAAATGTACTAAAACAATTGCACTTTATGGAAAGGATTAAAGCAAAAGGAAGAAAAATTGACCGCTACAGATGTACCGTCTCAGAATGCAGTCCTAGTATGTTGAAGGTTGACATTTCAGGCTCCTTGTGAGGGATCATGGGTTACACCAATACATATGAAGCCCTATTATAGGATTAATTGCAATAGTTTGTTTGGGAAATATAGCTATTCAGGATAGGCAGCTATTTTTTTCATAGAGAATGTAAATTTGCTATTGTATAGCTCAGGAATAAATAAACTGCTGTAACTTTTACATTAAATATGCATTTTTTCTTTCTTTTACTCATAGGTAACAGGTTAATTGGGTAGACAACTTTTGAAATAGGTAGAACTGGCTTTCAATCGCTTTTGAGTCAGTTCAGTTTCCTAAAGTTAGGTCAGTTGGATCATTCCTCCAGCTGGTTTCAAATGTGCAGATCACATTTTGTACACAGGATTGAATGTTGTGCTGGTTTTGTTGTCACCCACATTGAACGTAGACCCTTTTTCTCTTGTTAAGTGTATCCATTCCACGGATCATCCATTACTTATGGGATATTCTCCTTCCCAACAGGAAGTTGCAAGAGGATCACCCACAGCAGAGCTGCTATATAGCTCCTCCCCTAACTGTCATATCCAGTCATTCTCTTGCAAGCCTCAACCAAGATGGAGGTCGTAAGAGGAGTGTGGTGTTTTATACTTAGTTTATTCTTCAATCAAAAGTTTGTTATTTTTAAATGGTGCCGGAGTGTACTGTTTATCTCAGGCAGTATTTAGAAGAAGAATCTGCCTGTGTTTTCTATGATCTTAGCAGAAGTAACTAAGATCCATGGCTGTTCTCACATATTCTGAGGAGTGAGGTAACTTCAGAGAGGGCTTTGAAATGTGGTAGGGGATAGTAGGAGTTAGTCGGTGGTAGATATTGTACCTATTATATAAATCAGAAAGGGTATATAATATACCAGTACTTAGTAGTCACTTATAATAGTTAAGGTACACATCTAATGTGGATTCTTAGAGAGCAGAACTAAACAACTAGGAATACTAATTGTACAAAGAAAATACACTTAGGATTGATAGAAAAGAATACCACAAAAAAAATAAATTTCTTTAACTCCAATTAATTATATAAATGTGGAATTACTCTATTTTTTTAAAATGTTCCATTACATTCATACTTTAATACTTTATTGTAACAACTAGGAACAAACATTCACACAGAAGTAGCCTGAAAGAGTTAAAAACACTTAAACCCAGTTAAATAGGATTGGTATAATGAACAGTGCTATATATATTTAGCCTGATGCCCACAACAATATAGTGAAAGATAAGCTAAGCCCTTACAATCCGAGGGCTGTTTTACTTTTAAATTCTTATATTTTTAAGGTAAATAGTAGGCACCAGGAATCAGCAAATATTCAGGTAGATAAAGGTTCTTTTTTTAAACTAGGCAAGCAGTTAAAAAGCGACAGACAGGAGAGAACTAGCTTCTCCTGCTGGACCCCTTATAAAAATAGAGTAATTCCACATTTATATAATTAATTGGAGTTAAAGAAATTTATTTTTTTGTGGTATTCTTTTCTATCAATCCTAAGTGTATTTTCTTTGTACAATTAGTATTCCTAGTTGTTAACTTCAGAGAGGGAATGGCGTGCAGGTTTTCCTGCAATAAGGTATGTGCAGTTAATATTTTTCTAGGGATGGAATTTGCTAGAAAATGCTGCTGATACCGAACTAATGTAAGTAAAGCCTTAAATGCAGTGATAGCTACTGGTATCAGGCTTATTAATAGAGATGCATACTCTTATAAAAATGTAATATAAAACGTTTGCTGGCATGTTTAATCGTTTTTATATGTATTTGGTGATAAAAGTTATTGGGGCCTAGTTTTTTTCCTCATGGCTGGCTTGAATTTTGCCTAGTAACAGTTTCCTTAGGCTTTCCAATGTTGTAATATGAGTGGGAGGGGCCTTTTTTAGTGCTTTTCTGTGCAGCTAAAAATACTGACAGAGACATTCAGTATCCCTCTGCATGATCCAGGACATCTCTGGAGGGCTCAAAAGGCTTCAAAGTCATTTTTGAGGGAGGTAAAAAGCCACAGTAGAGCTGTGGCAGTTGTTGTGACTGTTTGGGAAAAAAAAAACGTTTTTGTCTTTTATTATTCCATTTTGGGTATTAAGGGGTTAATCATCCATTTGCAAGTGGGTGCAATGCTCTGCTAACTTGTTACATACACTGTAAAAATTTCGTTAGTGTAACTGCCTTTTTTCACTGTTATTTCAAATTTTTACAAAATTTGTGTTTCTTAAAGGTGCAGTAACGTTTTTTATATTGCTTGTAAACTTGTTTAAAGTGTTTTCCAAGCTTGCTAGTCTCATTGCTAGTCTGTTTAAACATGTCTGACACAGAGGAAACTACTTGTTCATTATGTTTGAAAGCCATGGTGGAGCCCCATAGGAGAATGTGTACTAAATGTATTGATTTCACCTTAAACAGTAAAGATCAGTCTTTAACTATAAAAGAAATATCACCAGAAGATTCTGACGAGGGGGAAGTTATGCCGACTAACTCTCCCCATGTGTCAGACCCTTCGCCTCCCGCTCAGGGGATGCACGCTAATATGGCGCCAATTACATCAGGGACGCCCATAGCGATTACCTTGCAGGACATGGCTGCAATCATGAATAATACCCTGTCAGAGGTATTATCCAGGTTGCCTGAATTAAGAGGCAAGCGCGATTGCTCTGGGGTTAGGAGAAATACAGAGCACGCAGATGCTGTAAGGGCCATGTCTGATACTGTGTCACAATATGCAGAGCTTCAGTCTGTGGGTGACATCTCTGATTCGGGGAAACCTGATTCAGAGATTTCTAATTTTAAATTTAAGCTTGAGAACCTCCGTGTGTTGCTTGGGGAGGTATTAGCTGCTCTGAATGACTGTAACACAGTTGCAGTACCAGAGAAATTGTGTAGGCTGGATAAATACTATGCGGTACCGGTGAGTACTGATGTTTTTCCTATACCTAAAAGGCTTACAGAAATTATTAGCAAGGAGTGGGATAGACCGGGTGTGCCTTTTTCCCCACCTCCTATATTTAGAAAAATGTTTCCAATAGACGCCACTACACGGGACTTATGACAGACGGTCCCTAAGGTGGAGGGAGCAGTTTCTACTTTAGCAAAGCGTACTACTATCCCTGTTGAGGACAGTTGTGCTTTTTCAGATCCAATGGATAAAAAAATTGGAGGGTTACCTTAAGAAAATGTTTATTCAACAAGGTTTTATTTTACAGCCCCTTGCATGCATTGCGCCTGTCACGGCCGCGGCGGCATTCTGGTTTGAGGCCCTGGAAGAGGCCATCCATACAGCTCCATTGACTGAAATTATTGACAAGCTTAGAACACTTAAGCTAGCTAACTCATTTGTTTCTGATGCCATTGTTCATTTGACTAAACTAACGGCTAAGAATTCCGGATTCGCCATCCAAGCGCGTAGGGCGCTATGGCTTAAATCCTGGTCAGCTGACGTGACTTCGAAGTCTAAATTACTCAACATTCCTTTCAAGGGGCAGACCTTATTCGGGCCTGGTTTGAAGGAAATTATTGCTGACATTACTGGAGGTAAGGGTCACACCCTTCCTCAGGACAGGGCCAAAGCAAAGGCCAAACAGTCTAATTTCCGTGCCTTTCGAAATTTCAAGGCAGGTGCAGCATCAACTTCCTCCGCTTCAAAATGAGGGAACTTTTGCTCAATCTAAGCAGGCCTGGAAACCTAACCAGTCCTGGAACAAAGGCAAGCAGGCCAGAAAGCCTGCTGCTGCCTCTAAGACAGCATGAAGGAACGGCCCCCTATCCGGCGACGGATCTAGTAGGGGGCAGACTTTCTCTCTTCGCCCAGGCGTGGGCAAGAGATGTTCGGGTTCCCTGGGCGTTGGAGATCATATCTCAGGGATATCTTCTGGACTTCAAAGCTTCCCCTCCACAAGGGAGATTTCATCTTTCAAGGCTATCTGCAAATCAGATAAAGAAAGAGGCATTCCTACGCTGTGTGCAAGACCTCCTAGTTATGGGAGTGATCCATCCAGTTCCGCGGACGGAACAAGGACAGGGTTTTTATTCAAATCTGTGGTTCCCAAAAAAGAGGGAACCTTCAGACCAATTTTGGATCTAAAGATCTTAAACAAATTCCTCAGAGTTCCATCTTTCAAAATGGAAACTATTCGGACCATCCTACCCATGATCCAAGAAGGTCAGTACATGACCACAGTGGACTTAAAGGATGCTTACCTTCACATACCGATTCACAAAGATCATCATCGGTTTCTAAGGTTTGCCTTTCTAGACAGGCATTACCAATTTGTAGCTCTTCCCTTCGGGTTGGCTACAGCCCCGAGAATCTTTACAAAGGTTCTGGGCTCACTTCTGGCGGTTCTAAGATCGCGAGGCATAGCGGTGGCTCGTATCTAGACGACATCCTGATACAGGCGTCAAGCTTTCAAGTTGCCAAGTCTCATACAGAGATAGTTCTGGCATTTCTGAGGTCGCACGGGTGGAAAGTGAACGAGGAAAAGAGTTCTCTATCCCCACTCACAAGAGTCTCCTTCTTAGGGACTCTTATAGATTCTGTAGAAATGAAAATTTACCTGACGGAGTCCAGGTTATCAAAACTTCTAAATGCTTGCCGTGTTCTTCACTCCATTCCGCGCCCTTCGGTAGCTCAGTGTATGGAGGTAATCGGCTTAATGGTAGCGGCAATGGACATAGTGCCATTTGCGCGCCTTCATCTCAGACCGCTGCAATTATGCATGCTGAGTCAGTGGAATGGGGATTACACAGATTTGTCCCCTCTGCTAAATCTGGATCAAGAGACCAGAGATTCTCTTCTCTGGTGGTTGTCTTGGGTACACCTGTCCAAGGGTATGACCTTTCGCAGGCCAGATTGGACAATTGTAACAACAGATGCCAGCCTTCTAGGTTGGGGTGCAGTCTGGAATTCCCTGAAGGCACAGGGATCGTGGACTCAGGAGGAGAAACTCCTTCCAATAAATATTCTGGAGTTAAGAGCGATATTCAATGCTCTTCTGGCTTGGCCTCAGTTAGCAACACTGAGGTTCATCAGATTTCAGTCGGACAACATCACGACTGTGGCTTACATCAACCATCAAGGGGGAACCGGGAGTTCCCTAGCGATGTTAGGAGTCTCAAAAATAATTCGCTGGGCAGAGTACCACTCTTGCCAACTGTCATCAATCCATATCCCAGGCGTGGAGAACTGGGAGGCGGATTTTCTAAGTCGTTAGACTTTCCATCCGGGGGAGTGGGAACTCCATCCGGAGGTGTTTGCTCAGTTGATTCATTGTTGGGGCAAACCAGAGTTGGATCTCATGGTGTCTCGCCAGAACGCCAAGCTTCCGTGTTACGGATCCAGGTCCAGGGACCCAGAAGCGACGCTGATATATGCTCTAGCAGCGCCTTGGTTCTTCAACCTGGCTTATGTGTTTCCACCGTTTCCTCTGCTCCCTCGACTGATTGCCAAAATCAAACAGGAGAGAGCATCAGTGATTCTGATAGCACCTGCGTGGCCACGCAGGACTTGGTATGCAGACCTAGTGGACATGTCATCCTTTCCACCATGGACCCTCTAAGACAGGACCTTCTGATACAAGGTCCTTTCAATCATCCAAATCTAATTTCTTTGAGACTGACTGCATGGAGATTGAACGCTTGATTCTATCAAAGCGTGGCTTCTCCGAGTCAGTCATTGATACTTTAATACAGGCACGAAAGCCTGTTACCAGGAAAATCTACCACAAGATATGGAGTAAATATCTTTATTGGTGTGAATCCAAGAATTACTCATGGAGTAAGGTTTGGATTCCTAGAATATTGTCTTTTCTCCAAGAGGGCTTGGACAAAGGATTATCAGCTAGTTCCTTAAAGGGACAGATTTCTGCTCTGTCTATTCTTTTGCACAAGCGTCTGGCAGAGGTTCCAGACGTCCAGGCATTTTGCCAGGCTTTGGTTAGAATTAAGCCTGTGTTTAAACCTGTTGCTCCCCCGTGGAGCTTAAACTTGGTTCTTAAAGTTCTTCAAGGAGTTCAGTTTGAACCCCTTCATTCCATTGATATTAAACTTTTATCTTGGAAAGTTCTGTTTTTGATGGCTATTTTCTCGGCTCGGAGAGTCTCTGAGCTATCTGCCTTACAATGTGATTCTCTTTATCTGATTTTTCATGCAGATAAGGTAGTCCTGCGTACCAAACCTGGGTTTTTACCTAAGGTGGTTTCTAACAAGAATATCAATCGAGATTGTTGTTCCATCATTGTGTCCTAATCCTTCTTCAAAGAAGGAACGTCTTTTACATAATCTGGACGTAGTCCGTGTCTTGATGTTTTACTTACAAGCTACTAAAGATTTTCATCAAACACCTACCCTGTTTGTCGTTTACTCTGGACAGAGGAGAGGTCAAAAAGCTTCGGCAACCTCTCTTTCCTTTTGGCTTCGGAGCATAATACGCCTAGCCTATGAGACTGCTGGACAGCAGCCCCCTGAAAGGATTACAGCTCATTCCACTAGAGCTGTGGCTTCCACCTGGGCCTTTAAAAATGAGGCCTCTGTTGAACAGATTTGCAAGGCCGCGACTTGGTCTTCGCTTCACACTTTTTCCAAATTCTACAAATTTGATACTTTTGCTTCTTCGGAGGCTGTTTTTGGGAGAAAGGTTCTTCAGGCAGTGGTTCCTTCCGCTTAATCCTGCCTTGTCCCTCCCATCATCCGTGTACTTTAGCTTTGGTATTGGTATCCCATAAGTAATGGATGATCCGTGGACTGGATACACTTAACAAGAGAAAACATAATTTATGCTTACCTGATAAATGTATTTCTCTTGTAGTGTATCCAGTCCACGGCCCGCCCTGTCCTTTTAAGGCAGGTCTAAATTTTAATTAAACTACAGTCACCACTGCACCCTATGGTTTCTCCTTTCTCTGTTTGTTTTCGGTCGAATGACTGGATATGACAGTTAGGGGAGGAGCTATATAGCAGCTCTGCTGTGGGTGATCCTCTTGCAACTTCCTGTTGGGAAGGAGAATATCCCATAAGTAATGGATGATCCGTGGACTGGATACACTACAAGAGAAATAAATTTATCAGGTAAGCATAAATTATGTTTTTCTTCATAAATGGAAAGAGTCCACAGCGGCATTCATTACTTTTGGGAATTCAGAACCTGGCCACCAGGAGGAGGCAAAGACACCCCAGCCAAAGGCATAAATACCCCTCCCACTTCCCTCATCCCCCAGTCATTCTTTGCCTTTCGTCCCAGGAGGTTGGCAGAGAAGTGTCAGAAGTTTCAATAGTCTCTTATGGAGGGTAGTACTCTTCGGTATGGGACTGGAGTTTTAGAGATGCAGGGAGAGTCTTTCTGCAAACCCATCCCAACTCATTAATAACTCCACAAGCAGTCAGCGTTGACGAGCTTCGCTGCCTGCTTTCTTCTCTCAAGTCCATGACAGAGGCAAAGCATGTGTCTCATTTGAAGGGCCATGTTCCTGTTCCACCGTGTAAATTCCGGTAAGATTGTTTAATTTTACTTTTGTTATGATTGTATTGTAATACAAATGTTTTCCCGAAAGGTTCTCACCTTGCGGGATTAACTATAATCAGGGTCTCAGTGAGTCTCCTTTCTTATCTTGGAATTAAGGATTAATATCTCCTGAGGGGGGATATTGAACAGGGTTTTTTTAATAATGTTTGTTATGCAATTCGACCTGCTTAGGTGTAGTGTTGCTTAGGCTCATGGCTTGTGGAACATAACGGCCTTTGGAAGTGACGCAGCCTTTACGGTTGAGCGCGTTTTTTCTGGACTGCACGGTGCACCTGGTGACTGGGCGTGGTCACATTTGGCTCTCCATTTCCGCATTCCTGACCGTGTGGCGACTGGGGTGAGTGCCCCAGCCATTGTGGGTGTCAGGTGCCGTTTACATTTTCTTATTTGGTCCATTTTTTTGTATTTACTATCCCTGTTATGGAGGATTCTGATATTGTGGAGACGGACGTCTCTGTGTCAGATTCTGTTTCTGGTGAAGAATACGAATTGGCCCAGGTGATACATGCCCTCCAGTTATGTTCTGAATGCCGTTTTAGAGTGCTCAATTCCTCTGGATCGGGGAGTCAAGGGGCCGCTGAACCATCCCCCTCTGGGGGCCCAGCTCCCAGAGTGGCGAGTTCCCTACCACCAACTCTTACTATGCATGCAGGTAACCCAGATTTCTTTCATGTAATTGGCAAGAGTCCATGAGCTAGTGAAGTATGGGATATACATTCCTACCAGGAGGGGCAAAGTTTCCCAAACCTCAAAATGCCTATAAATACACCCCTCACCACACCCACAATTCAGTTTTACAAACTTTGCCTCCCATGGAGGTGGTGAAGTAAGTTTGTGCTAGATTTCTACGTTGATATGCGCTTCGCAGCAGGCTGAAGCCTGGTTTTCCTCTCAGAGTGCAGTGAATATCAGAGGGATGTGAAGAGAGTATTGCCTATTTGAATACCATGGTCTTCCTCTAGGGGATCTATTTCATAGGTTCTCTTGTTATCGGTCGTAGAGATTTCTTCTACCTCCCTTTTCAGATCGACGATATACTCTTATATACCATTACCTCTACTGATTCTCGTTTCAGTACTGGTTTGGCTATCTACTATATGTAGATGAGTGTCTTAGGGTAAGTAAGTCTTATTTCTATTCATGACACTCTAAGCTATGGTTGGGCACTTTATATGTAAAGTTCTAAATATATGTGTTTAAACTTATATTTGCCATGATTCAGGATAATCAGTATTCCTTCTTTCAGACTGTCAGTTTCATTTTTTGGGGGAAAATGCATATGAATTATATTTTTTCTTACCTTAAAATTTTCAATTTTCAATTGACTTTTTTTTCTAAATTGCGGGCTGTTAGGCTCGCGGGTTCCAGTTCTGGAACTGGGTCTGGGGTTTTACTCAAATCTGTTCATTGTACCAAAGAAGGAGAATTCCTTCAGACCAGTTCTGGATCTAAAAATATTGAATCGTTATGTAAGGATACCAACATTCAAAATGGTGACTATAAGGACTATTCTGCCTTCAGCAAGGGCATTATATGTCTACAATAGACTTACAGGATGCATATCTTCATATTCCTATCCATCCAGATCACTATCAGTTTCTGAGATTCTCTTTTCTAGACAAGCATTACCAGTTTGTTGCTCTTCCGTTTGGCCTAGCAACAGCTCCAAGGATCTTTTCAAAGGTTCTCGGTGCCCTTCTCTCTGTAATCAGAGAACAGGGTATTGCGGTATTTCCTTATTTGGACGATATCTTGGTACTTGCTCAGTCTTTACATTCTGCAGAATCTCATACGAATCAACTTGTGTTGTTTCTTCAAAGACATGGTTGAAGGATCAATTTACCAAAGAGTTCCACGATTCCTCAGACAAGGGTAACCTTTTTGGGTTTCCAAATATTCAGTGTCCATGACTTTGTCTCTAACAGAAAAGATACGTCTGAAATTAGTTTCAGCTTGTCGAAACCTTCAGTCTCAATCATTCCCTTCGGTAGCTTTGTGCATGGAAATTCTAGGTCTCATGACTGCTGCATCGGACGCGATCCCTTTTGCTCATTTTCACATGAGACCTCTCCAGCTTTGTGTGCTGAACTAATGGTGCAGGGATTATACAAAGATATCACAATTAATATCCTTAAATCCCAATGTTCGATCTTCTCTGACTTGGTGGTTGGATCACCATCGTTTAATTCAAGGGGCCCCTTTTGTTCGTCCAAACTGGACTGTGATCTCAACAGATGAGAGTCTTTCAGGTTGGGGAGCTGTATGGGGATCTCTGACAGCGCAAGGGGTTTGGGAATCTCAGGAGGCGAGATTACCAATCAACATTTTGGAACTCCATGCGATTTTCAGAGCTCTTCAGTTCTGGCCTCTTCTAAAGAGAGAATCGTTTATTTGTTTTCAGACAGACAATGTCACAACCGTGGCATATGTCAATCATCAAGGGGGGGACTCGCAGTCCTCAGGCTATGAAAGAAGTATCTCGGATACTTGTATGGGCGGAATCCAGCTCCTGTCTAATTTCTGTGGTTCACATCCCAGGTATAGACAATTGGGAAGCGGATTATCTCAGTCGCCAGACTTTACATCCGGGCGAATGGTCTCTTCACCCAGAGGTATTTCTTCAGATTGTTCAAATCTGGGGACTTCCAGAAATAGATCTGATGGCCTCTTATCTAAACTAGAAACCTCCCAGGTATCTGTCCAGATCCAGGGATCCTCAGGCGGAAGCGGTGGACGCGTTGTCACTTCCTTGGAATTATCAACCTGCGTATATCTTTCTGCCTCTAGTTCTTCTTCCAAAAGTGATTTCCAAAATCCTAATGGAGCGTTCGTTTGTACTGCTGGTGGCTCCAGCATGGTCACACAGGTTTTGGTATGCGGATCTCGTTCGGATGGCCAGTTGCCAACTTTGAACACTTCCGTTAAGGCCAGACCTTCTATCTCAAGGCCCATTTTTCCATCAGGATCTCAAATCATTAAATTTGAAGGTATGGAGATTGCACGCTTAATACTTAGTCATCGAGGTTTCTCTGATTCAGTGATTAATACTATGTTACAGGCTCGTAAATCTGTGTCTAGAAAGATCTATTACCGAGTTTGGAAGACTTACATTTCTTGGTGTTCTTCACATAAATTCTCTTGGCATTCTTTTAGAATTCCTAGAATTTTACAGTTTCTTCAGGATGGTTTTGAAAAAGGTTTGTCTGCAAGTTCCTTGAAAGGACAAATCTCTACTCTTTCTGTACTTTTTCACAGAAAGATTGCTAATCATCCTGATATTCATTGTTTTGTACAGGCTTTGGTTCGTATTAAGCCTGTCATTAAGTTAATTTCTCCTCCTTGGAGTCTTAATTTGGTTCTGAGGGCTTTACAGGCTCCTCCGTTTGAACCTATGCATTCTCTGGATATTAAATTACTTTCTTGGAAAGTTTTATTCCTTTTGGTCATCTCTTCTGCTAGAAGAGTTTCTGTGAATCTCCTTTTCTGATTTTTCATCAGGATAAGGCGGTGTTGCGGACTTCATTTAATTTTTTACCTAAAGTTGTGAATTCTAACAACATTAGTAGAGAAATTGTTGTCCCTTCTTTGTGTCCTAATTCTAAGAATTCTCTGGAGAGATCTTTACATTCTTTGGATGTAGTTAGAGCTTTGAAATATTATGTTGAAGCTACTAAAGATTTCAGGAAGACTTCTAGTCTATTTGTTGTCTTTTCTGGTTCTAGGAAAGGTCAGAAGGCTTCTGCCATTTCTTTGACATCTTGGTTAAAGTCTTTGATTCATCATGCTTATGTGGAGTCGTGTAAATCCCCGCCTCAAAGGATTACGGCTCATTCTACTAGGTAAGTTTCTACTTCCTGGGCTTTTAAGAATGAAGCTTCTGTTGATCAGATTTGCAAAGCAGCAACTTGGTTTTCTTTGCATACTTTTACTAAATTCTACCATTTTGATGTTTTTTTCTTCTTCTGAAGCAGTTTTTGGTAGAAAAGTACTTCAGGCAGCTGTTTCAGTTTGATTCTTCTGCTTATAATTTCAGTTTTTTTCATTTTAAGATTAAAACTTTTTGATTTGGGTTGTGGATTATTTTTTCAGCGGAATTGGCTGTCTTTATTTAATCCCTCCCTCTCTAGTGACTCTTGCGTGGAAGTTCCACATCTTGGGTATCTGCTATCCCTTACGTCACTAGCTCATGGACTCTTGCCAATTACATGAAAGAAAACATAATTTATGTAAGAACTTACCTGATAAATTCATTTCTTTCATATTGGCAGAGTCCATGAGGACCACCCTTTTTGTGGTGGTTATGATTTTTTTTGTATAAAGCACAATTATTCCAATTCCTTGTTTGATGATTTCGCTCCTTTCTTATCACCCCACTAATTGGCTATTCGTTAAACTGAATTGTGGGTGTGGTGAGGGGTGTATTTATAGGCATTTTGAGGTTTGGGAAACTTTGCCCCTCCTGGTAGGAATGTATATCCCATACGTCACTAGCTCATGGACTCTTGCCAATATGAAAGAAATGAATTTATCAGGTAAGTTCTTACATAAATTATGTTTTTTCTTACCTGAAATTTTTTCGAATTGACTCTTCTTTCTAAATTGCGGGCTGTTAGGCTCGCGGGTGCAAAAAATGCTAGAATTTATTGCGTCTTTTTTGGGGCGAAAATTAAGTTTGTTGACGTTTATGACGTCATTTCCGGCGTCGTAGTTGACGCCGAGAGTTTTCACGTAGTTGCGTCATCTATGACGCTCATGTTTGTTGCAGACGTTTTTGGCGCCAAAAAAATTGTCAATTGTGGGCGTCATACTTGGCGCCAGTTTTTTTGACATTTAAGTCTCAGTTTCTTTTTGCTTCTGGTTCCTAGAGGCTTGTTCTGTTTGCATTTTTTCCCATTCCTGAAGCTGTCATTTAAGGAATTTGATAATTTTGCTTTATATGTTGTTTTTTCTATTACATATTGCAAGATGTCGCAATCTGACCCTCTATCAGAATCTACTTCTGGAAAGCTGCTGCCTGATGTCGGTTCTACCTAAGCTAAGTGCATTTGTTGTAAACTTGTGGTAACTGTTGTTCCGGCTGTAGTTTGTGTTAGTTGTCATGATAAACTTTCAAAAGCAGATATTTCCATTAGTAGTAGTCCATTACCTGTTGTTGTTCCTTCAACATCTAATGTTCAGGATATTCCTGTTAATGTAAGAGAATTTGTTTCTAATTCTATTCAGAAGGCCCTGTCTGTTATACCACCTTCTAATAAACGTAAAAGGTCTGATTTATCTATCTCTGATGAGGATTTATCTGGTTCAGAAGATTCTGCCTCAGATATTGACACTGACAAATCTTCATATTTATTTAAGATGGAGTTTATTCGTTCCTTACTTAAAGAGGTGTTGATTGCATTAGATATGGAGGAGTCTAGTCCTCTTGATATTAAAACCAGTAAACATTTAAATTCGGTTTTTAAACCTCATGTAGTTATTCCAGAGGTCTTTCCAGTTCCTGATGCTATTTTAGATGTAATTTCGAGAGAATGGAATAGTTTGGGTACTTCATTTACTCCTTCTTTAAGGTTTAAAAGACTGTACCCTTTGCCGGCTGATAGATTGGAGTTTTGGGAGAAAATCCCCAAAGTTGATGGGGCTATCTCTACTCTTGCTAAACGTACTACTATTCCTACGGCAGATAGTACTTCTTTTAAAGATCCTTTAGATAGGAAAATTTAATCTTTTTTAAAGAAGGCTTATTTATGTTCAGGTAATCTTCTTAGGCCTGCTATTTCTTTGGGCGCAACAAGTACCAGATCATAATGTGTATAGCATTGTTAAGCTTCTTCATCATGCTTATAATTTCATTTGTGATGCCATTTTTGATATCATTAGAATTTGTTTTTTACCCTGTCTTATGGTTCAGCACTCCATTAACAATCCCTCCTTTATTGAGCAAGTGGATCATTACAAATACAGTTTTCAACTATCACGTATAATCCGTGTTGTGTATGGGATTTCTCTTGGTTTCTTGAAAAAGGACATATAGCTATATTTTTTCTACAAACAAGCAAAGTAGCTGTAAGGCACTTTTTGATAAAAACATTTCCAGTATGGATAACATGTCACAGACTCTTTTTTTCTCTCTTAATGAGATGGATGAAGAAAATTGGGATGCATTGGAATTAACACATTATTAGGAGATTACTTTTATGATCTGGAGAATTTAAAGAAGAAAGAGCAAAAGCTAAAATGGGACAAATGGATTCTGTCTAAATATATCAGTATGAAAATGATACCCAGGGGGCTGAGGATTAATAAATTTCCCTCCTATGATGTAAAGGACCCTGGGTTCATTGAAAGATGGAATCAGGCCCTAACGGACTGCTCACTTAAACGTATAGCTCTTTTGATTGAATATAAAGATATTTCTCCAACATAGGTGTGTCCGGTCCACGGCGTCATCCTTACTTGTGGGATATTCTCTTCCCCAACAGGAAATGGCAAAGAGCCCAGCAAAGCTGGTCACATGATCCCTCCTAGGCTCCGCCTACCCCAGTCATTCTCTTTGCCGTTGTACAGGCAACATCTCCACGGAGATGGCTTAGAGTTTTTTAGTGTTTAACTGTAGTTTTTATTATTCAATCAAGAGTTTGTTATTTTAAAATAGTGCTGGTATGTACTATTTACTCAGAAACAGAAAAGAGATGAAGATTTCTGTTTGTATGAGGAAAATGATTTTAGCACCGTAACTAAAATCCATGGCTGTTCCACACAGGACTGTTGAGAGCAATTAACTTCAGTTGGGGGAACAGTGTGCAGTCTCTTACTGCTTGAGGTATGACACATTCTAACAAGACGATGTAATGCTGGAAGCTGTCATTTTCCCTATGGGATCCGGTAAGCCATGTTTATTAAGATAGTAAATAAGGGCTTCACAAGGGCTTATTAAGACTGTAGACTTTTTCTGGGCTAAATCGATTCATTATTAACACATATTTAGCCTTGAGGAATCATTTATTCTGGGTATTTTGATATGATTATATCGGCAGGCACTGTTTTAGACACCTTATTCTTTAGGGGCTTTCCCTAATCATAGTCAGAGCCTCATTTTCGCGCCGGTATGGCGCACTTGTTTTTGAGGACAGCATGGCATGCAGCTGCATGTGTGTGGAGCTCTGATACATAGAAAAGTCTTTCTGAAGGCATCATTTGGTATCGTATTCCCCTTTGGGCTTGGTTGGGTCTCAGCAAAGCAGATTCCAGGGACTGTAAAGGGGTTAAATATAAAAACGGCTCCGGTTCCGTTATTTTAAGGGTTAAAGCTTCCAAATTTGGTGTGCAATACTTTTAAGGCTTTAAGACACTGTGGTGAAATTTTGGTGAATTTTGAACAATTCCTTCATACTTTTTCGCAATTGCAATAATAAAGTGTGTTTAGTTTAAAATTTAAAGTGACAGTAACGGTTTTATTTTAAAACTTTTTTGTGCTTTGTTATCAAGTTTATGCCTGTTTAACATGTCTGAACTACCAGATAGATTGTGTTCTGACTGTGGGGAAACCAAGGTTCCTTCTCATTTAACTATATGTATTTTATGTCATAAAAAAAAAAAAAAATTTAGTAAAAATGATGCCCAAGATGATTCCTCAAGTGAGGGGAGTAAGCATGGTACTGCATCATCCCCTCCTTCGTCTACACCAGTCTTGCCCATACAGGAGGCCCCTAGTACATCTAGTGCGCCAATACTCCTTACTATGCAACATTTAACGGCTGTAATGGATAATTCTATCAAAAACATTTTAGCCAATATGCCCACTTATCAGCGAAAGCGCGACTGCTCTGTTTTAGAAAATTCTGTAGAGCATGAGAACGCTGATGATATGGTTTCTGAAGGGCCCCTACACCAGTCTGAGGGGGCCAGGGAGGTTTTGTCTGAGGGAGAAATTTCAGATTCAGGAAACATTTCTCAACAAGCTGAACCTGATGTGATTACTTTTAAATTTAAGTTGGAACATCTCCGCGCTCTGCTTAAGGAGGTGTTATCCAATTTGGATGATTGTGATTATCTGGTCATTCCAGAACCACTATGTAAAATGGAAAAGTTCTTAGAGGCCCCGGGGCCCCCCGAAGCTTTTCCTATATCCAAGCGGGTGGCGTACATTGTTAGTAAAGAATGGGACAGGCCCGGTATACCTTTAGTACCTCCCCCCATATTTATAAAATTGTTTTCCTATAGTCGACCCCAGAAAGGACTGATGGCAGACAGTCCCCAAGGTCGAGGGGGCGGTTTCTACTCTACACAAGCGCGCCACTATACCCATAGAAGATAGTTGTGCTTTCCAAGATCCTATGGATAAAAAATTAGAAGGTCTGCTAAAGATGTTTGTTCAGCAAGGTTCCCTTCTACAACCAATTGCATGCATTGTCCCTGTCACTGCAGCCGCGTGTTTCTAGTTTGATGAGCTAGGAAAGGCGATTATTAGTAATTCTTCTTCTTATGAGGAGATTATGGACAGAATTCGTGCTCTTAAATTGGCTAATTCTTTCACCCTAGACGCCACCTTGCAATTGGCTAGGTTAGCGGCGAAAAAATTCTGGGTTTGCTATTGTGGCGCAGAGCGCTTTGGTTAAAATCTTGGGCAGCGGATGCGTCTTCCAAGAACAAATTGCTTGACTTTCCTTTCAAGGGGAAAACACTCTTTGGCCCTGACTTGAAAGAGATTATCTCTGATATCACTGGGGGCAAGGGCCACGCCCTTCCTCAGGATAGGTCTTTTCAAGACCAAAAATAAACCTAAGTTTCGTCCCTTTCGCAGAAACGGATCAGCCCCAAGGGCTACGTCCTCTAAGCAGGAAGGTAATACTTCTCAAGCCAATCCAGCCTGGAGACCTATGCAAGGCTGGAGCAAAGGAAAGCAGGCCAGGAAACCTGCCACTGCTACCAAGACAGCATGAAATGCGGGCCCCCGATCCGGGACCGGATCTGGTGGGGGGCAGACTCTCTCTCTTCGCTCAGGCTTGGGAAAGAGATGTTCTGGATCCTTGGGCGCTAGAAATAGTCTCCCAAGGTTATTCTCTGGAGTTCAAGGGGCTTCCTCCAAGGGGAGAGGTTCCACAGGTCTCAGTTGTCTTCAGACCACATAAGAAGACAGGCATTCTTCATTGGGTAGAAGACCTGCTAAAAATGGGAGTGATTCATCCTGTTCCATTAGGAGAACAAGGGATGGGGTTCTACTCCAATCTGTTCATAGTTCCCAAAAAAGAGGGAACGTTCAGACCAATCTTAGATCTCAAGATCTTGAACAAGTTTCTCAAGGTTCCATCGTTCAAGATGGAAACCATTCGAACACTTCTTCCTTCCATCCAGGAAGGTCAATTCATGACCAAGGTGGATTTCAAGGATGCGTATCTACATATTCCTATCCACAAGGAACATCATCGGTTCCTAAGGTTTGCATTCCTGGACAAGCATTTCCAGTTCGTGGCATTTCCTTTCGGATTAGCCACTGCTCCTAGGATTTTCTCATAGGTACTAGGGTCCCTTCTGGCGGTGCTAAGACCAAGGGGCATTGCTGTAGTACCTTACTTGGACGACATTCTGATTCGAGCGTCGTCCCTTCCTCAAGTAAAGGCTCACACGGACATTGTCCTGGCCTTTCTCAGATCTCACGGATGGAAAGTGAACGTGGAAAAGAGTTCTCTATCTCCGTCAACGAGGGTTCCCTTCTTGGGAACTATAATAGACTCCTTAGAAATGAGGATTTTTCTGACAGAAGCCAGAAAAACAAAACTTCTAGACTCTTGTCGGATACTTCATTCCGTTCCTCTTCCTTCCATAGCGCAGTGCATGGAAGTGATAGGTTTGTTGGTAGCGGCAATGGACATAGTTCCTTTTGTGCGCATTCATCTAAGACCATTACAACTGTTCATGCTCAGTCAGTGGAATGGGGACTATTCAGACTTGTCTCCGAAGATACAAGTAAATCAGAGGACCAGAGACTCATTCCGTTGGTGGCTGTCCCTGGACAACCTGTCACAAGGGATGACCTTCCGCAGACCAGAGTGGGTCATTGTCACGACCGACGCCAGTCTGATGGGCTGGGGCGCGGTCTGGGGATCACTGAAAGCTCAGGGTCTTTGGTCTCGGGTAGAATCTCTTCTACCGATAAATATTCTGGAACTGAGAGCGATATTCAATGCTCTCAAAGCTTGGCCTCAGCTAGCGAGGGCCAAGTTCATACATCAACCATCAGGGGGGAACAAGGAGTTCCCTAGCGATGGAAGAAGTGACCAAAATCATTCTATGGGCGGAGTCTCACTCCTGCCACCTGTCTGCTATCCACATCCCAGGAGTGGAAAATTGGGAAGCGGATTTTCTGAGTCGTCAGACATTGCATCCGGGGGAGTGGGAACTCCATCCGGAAATCTTTGCCCAAGTCACTCAACCGTGGGGCATTCCAGACATGGATCTGATGGCCTCTCGTCAGAACTTCAGAGTTCCTTACTACGGGTACAGATCCAGGGATCCCAAGGCGGCTCTAGTGGATGCACTAGTAGCACCTTGGACCTTCAAACTAGCTTATGTGTTCCCGCCGTTTCCTCTCATCCCCAGGCTGGTAGCCAGGATCAATCAGGAGAGGGCGTCGGTGATTTTGATAGCTCCTGCGTGGCCACGCAGGACTTGGTATGCAGATCTGGTGAATATGTCATCGGCTCCACCATGGAAGCTACCTTTGAGAGACCTTCTTGTTCTAGGTCCGTTCGACCCACTCCAGCTGACTGCTTGGAGATTGAACGCTTGATCTTATCAAAGCGAGGGTTCTCAGATTCTGTTATTAATACTCTTGTTCAGGCCTGAAAGCCTGTAACCAGAAAAATTACCACATAATTTGGTATATCTGTTGGTGTGAATCTGCAGGATTCCCTTGGGACAAGGTTAAGATTCCTAAGAGTCTATCCTTCCTTCGAGAAGGATTGGAAAAAGGATTATCTGCAAGTTCCTTGATGGGACAGATTTCTGCCTTGTCTGTGTTACTTCACAAAAAGCTGGCAGATGTGCCAGATGTTCTAGCCTTTGTTCAGGCTCTGGTTAGAATCAAGCCTGTTTACAAAATTTTGACTCCTCCTTGGAGTCTCAACCTAGTTCTTTCAGTTCTTCAGGGGGTTCCGTTTGAACCCTTACATTCCGTTGATATTAAGTTATTATCTTGGAAAGTTTTGTTTTTGGTTGCAATTTCTTCTGCTAGAAGAGTTTCAGAATTATCTGCTCTGCAGTGTTCTTCTCCTTATCTGGTGTTCCATGCAGATAAGGTGGTTTTGCGTACTAAACCTGGTTTTCTTCCAAAAGTTGTTTCTAACAAAAACATTAACCAGGAGATAGTTGTGCCTTCTTTGTGTCCTAATCCAGTTTCAAAGAAGGAACGTTTGTTGCACAACTTGGATGTAGTTCGTGCTCTCAAATTTTACTTAGCAGCTACTAAGGATTTCAGACAAACTTTGTCTTTGTTTGTTGTTTATTCTGGTAAACGGAGAGGTCAAAAAGCAACTTCTACCTCTCTCTCCTTCTGGATTAAAAGCATTATCCGATTGGCTTATGAGACTGCCGGACGGCAGCCTCCTGAAAGAATCACAGCTCACTCCACTAGGGCTGTGGCTTCCACATGGGCCTTCAAGAACGAGGCTTCTGTTGATCAGATATGTAAGGCAGCGACTTGGTCTTCACTGCACACTTTTTCTAAATTTTACAAATTTGATACTTTTGCTTCTTCTGAGGCTATTTTTGGGAGAAAGGTTTTGCAAGCCGTGGTGCCTTCCATTTAGGTGACCTGATTTGCTCCCTCCCTTCATCCGTGTCCTAAAGCTTTGGTATTGGTTCCCACAAGTAAGGATGACGCCGTGGACCGGACACACCTATGTTGGAGAAAACAGAATTTATGTTTACCTGATAAATTACTTTCTCCAACGGTGTGTCCGGTCCACGGCCCGCCCTGGTTTTTTTAATCAGGTCTGATAATTTATTTTCTTTAACTACAGTCACCACGGTAACATATGGTTTCTCCTATGCAAATATTCCTCCTTAACGTCGGTCGAATGACTGGGGTAGGCGGAGCCTAGGAGGGATCATGTGACCAGCTTTGCTGGGCTCTTTGCCATTTCCTGTTGGGGAAGAGAATATCCCACAAGTAAGAATGACGCCGTGGACCGGACACACCGTTGGAGAAAGTAATTTATCAGGTAAACATAAATTCTGTTTTTGTTGATAGAGGTTAAGGAAAAGATAATCGCCCTGCAGGGTGATCTGAATAAGTATAAATTGTGTAATGTCTATCCAGAATATGATGCTATACTTAAGAATGTTATAGAAGAGTCTAAGAAATTAATTATCCAAATTAACCCCTTAAGGACCAAGGCCATTTTTCAATTTCTTTCCCTTAAAGACCAGGGCTATTTTTACATTTCTGCGTTGTTTGTGTTTAGCTGTAATTTTCCTCTTACTCATTTACTGTACCCACACATATTATATACCGTTTTTCTCGCCACTAAATGGACTTTCTAAAGATACCATTATTTTCATCATATCTTATAATTTATTATTAAAAAAATTATAAAATATGAGGAAAAAATGGAAAAAAACACACTTTTTCTAACTTTGACCCCCAAAATCTGTTACACATCTACAACCACCAAAAAACAACCATGGTAAATAGTTTCAAAATTTTGTCCTGAGTTTAGAAATACCCAATGTTAACATGTTCTTTGCTTTTTTTGCAAGTTATAGGGCAATAAATACAAGTAGCACTTTGCTATTTCAAAACCACTTTTTTTTCACAATGAGTGCTAGTTACATTGGAACCCTGATATCTGTCAGGAATACCTGAATATCCCTTAACATGTATATATTTTTTTTTAGAAGACATCCCAAAGTATTGATCTAAGCCCATTTTGGTATATTTCATGCCACCATTTCACCGCCAAATGCGATCAAATAAAAAAAATTGTTCAATTTTTCACAAATTTTTTCACAAACTTTAGGTTTCTCACAGAAATTATTTACAAACAACTTGTGCAATTATGGCATAAATGGTTGTAAATGCTTCTCTGGGATCCCCTTTGTTCAGAAATAGCAGACATATATGGTTTTGGCAATGCTTTTTGGTAATTAGAAGGCTGCTAAATGCCGCTGCACATCACACGTGTATTATGTCTAGCAGTGAAGGGGTTAATTAGGGATCTTGTAGGGAACTTGCAGGGTTAATGTTAGCTTCAGTGTAGAGATCAGCCTCCCATCTAACACAGCAGACCCCCTGATCCCTCCCAAACAGCTCTCTTCCCTCCCCCACCCCACAATTGTCCCCGCCATCTTAAGTACTGGCAGAAAGTCTGCCAGTACTAAAATAAAAGGTATCTTTTTTTTTTTATTATTATTTTTTTTAGCATATTTACATATGCTGCTGTGTAGCATCCCCCTTAGCCCCAAACCTCCCTGATCCCCCCCAAACAGCTCTCTAACCCTCCCCCTCTACATTATTGGGAGCCATCTTGGGTACTGGCAGCTGTCTGCCAGTACCCAGTTTACAAAAAAAAATATATTTTTTTTATTTTTCCCCCCACTTTTCTGTAGTGTAGCTTCCCCCCCCAAGACTAAACCCCCACCCCCTCCCAGATCTCTTAGATTATATATATATATAAAATGTTTTTATACCCCCCTCTCTCCCTCTAAATATAGAAAATCTGTTCCATAGTGTAATGGTTCCCACCCGCTCCCTCCCCGTGCACGCGCCCGCCCCCCTCCCCCGTGCACGCGCGCGCGCCTGTGCGCGCCCCCAGCGAGCCCGCCCACGATCCCACCCACCGCTGCATTACGTAATGCACCGATGGCCGCCCACCCGCCTCCCACGTCGGCTCCCACCCACCAACGATTGCGGGCCATCGATGTCCGGTCCAGAGAGGGCCACAGAGTGGCTCTCTCTGCATCGGATGGGGTAAAATGTTATTGCAGTGATGCCTCGATATCGAGGCATCACTGCAATAACCGGAAAGCGGCTGGAAGCGATCAGGATCGCTTCCAGCCGCTTTCAACCCCAACGTCGTACAGGGTACGTCGCTGGTCTTTAAAGACCAGGTTTTGTGCGACGTACCCTGTACGACGCATGTCGTTAAGGGGTTAAACATTCTAAGTATAAACGCGATCAGAAAGACTATAGCAATGGCACAGTTTATATTTGGCGAAAGAAACAGAGGTAGAGTTTGGTCACAGACACATAATGATAGATCTAGGGCTCAGCATTTAGGTCAGGATATAACATCAAGTAAACCTGAAAAGGAAAAGAACAAGCCAAATAGAGCGGGTGGATCAAAACAGGTTGCCTTCTCCGACTCAGAGCCTGAGCAGACAGATGAGGATAAATTTGCCTCAAGTTTTGATGATGAGGGCTGCTCGGGCTCGGAGGGAGAGATATCTGAACTATCAGAGAACACAGAATTTAACTCTATGCCGAGAAGTATCTTAAAGGACCCTATGGGAGCTATACCTAAAAGAGGTGGGAGAGGTCGCCGTAGAAGGGGACGGTCTCTCTATTCCCAATCTGGCACTACTAGAGAGACAGCTACTAATGATGTGGGACCTAACATGCAGGTTTTTCAGTGGGCTCCAAAGCAACCCAGAGGGGGAGGGAGGGGCTACACACAAAGAAAAGAGGAAACATCCATTCAGTCTCAGAGATACCCAGTGAGAGAGATCAGGGGGCACAGATACCAGTGAGTGACTTCGGTGGTTAACCTATCCTCCTATCATCTTACAGATGTCGAGAGAAAAGTCCTGGGGTATGGTCTTAATTTTGTCCCATCTAGGGATTTTGATTTATTCCAGACCATACTGGATGTAAACAAAATGGTAAGGGATCTCACCTTAAGGAAGTTTTTCTCGACATCTTCTGATAGTATGCCCAGTGAAGTGCATACCCAGGAGAGGGAGAGGACTGATCACGACATGCCATTTAGTGATGTCTGTGCTTTAATAGATTTAGAAGACTTGGGTGGTACACAGGAGGCTAGATTAGAGGATACACCTACAAGACAAAAACAACATAATTTGAAATCTCGGTCTAAGTTTTACCCATTACAAATGAGGGGTAAAAGCTTGGAAGTCTTCCATAAGAGAGTCATCGAAGATCTTACACAACTAGATGAATCTAGAAAATATGACCGTAACTCTAATTTGTCTAGGTTGGAAAAGGAGGCTGTCGCCACACTACAAAACAACAAGGAGGTGGTAATCCGCCAATCAGACAAAGGGGGAAGCGTGGTCCTGCTTGATGCAGGAACCTATATAAATGAGGCATTAAGGCAACTAGAGGACCCCGAGGCCTATATGAGTCTGTCTAGAGATCCTACACCAGAGTACAAGGCTATTTTAAGTGACCTGTTGGATGATGGGGTGGAGATGGGCATTATTGATGAACAGACATATGATTGTCTGCTGGTTGATAATCCTGTAATGCCCATCTTCCACCACCTTCCAAAAGTCCATAAGAGTCTGGTGGATGTACAGGGCAGGCCAATAGTGGCAGGAATTGGTTCCCTTTTGGAACCTCTGTCCAGGTGGGTGGACCAATTCCTGCAACCACTAGTTCAAAGATTACCAAGCTTTGTGAAGGATACTGCCCATGTGCTCTCAAGACTTGAGGATGTTATTTGGGAGGAGGGGTACAGTTGGACTACCATTGATGTGGTGTCCCTGTACTCCTCCATACCACACGAGTACGGTCTGCAAGCCGTCTCGTATTTTTTGAAAAGAGACACTGATCTTTCCCCAGAGCATGGAGAGTATGTGCTGAGAGCGGTTAGTTTTCTACTCCGGCATAATTTCTTCATGTTCAGGGGTAAATTTTACCTCCAGAGACGTGGAACTGCTATGGGGGCGAAATTTGCCCCCTCCTACGCAAACCTGTTCATGGGGTGGTGGGAGCGGTTCCACGTCTTTGGGGGTAATAGAAATTGTACACAATATATCGTAAAATATTTGCGCTATATTGATGACTTGCTAGTCATTTGGTCAGGCAGCAAAGACCAACTGGACACTCTGGTCGATTTGCTCAATGTCAACAGTGTTGGTCTGCGGTTCACCTTCGAGTGGGACCAGACTAGCATAAACTACCTGGACATTACCCTCAGATTTGATGGTGAAACTGGGGGGGTATCCTCATCTCTCTATAGGAAGCCAATTTCTGGGAACACGTTGTTGCATGCCAGAAGTAGCCATCCGAGGCATGTGTTTAAAGGCATCGCCAAAGGCCAATTCATGCGTATCAAAAGAAATTGTTCCCGGAAAGAGGATTTCCTGAGGGAGAGTGAGGATTTGAAAGTGAGACTAAAGGAGAGAGGTTACTCCAAACATCTGATCAACAAGACTTTTATGGAAGTCTCTGCAATGGATATGAGATGTAACCAAGGAAGGACAAGAGATAAAAGACTGAGGAATGACACTTCCACTAGAATTAAACCCACTTTGGTGACTGCTTTCTCTAACCAATTTGATAAGGTCTGTAAGGTCATTGAAAGAAATTTGCCCATACTCCGAGGTGACACAGTACTGAGACAAATTATGGATGATGGATGCAATTTCATCTATAAACGTAATTTGACTCTGGGCAACATTTTGTCCCCCAGTATGCTGCCCCAAAAGGAGAGTGGTAGCTCTTGGTTAAAAGTTAAGGGAACATATAAATGTGGGAAAAAGACGTGTAAGTCATGTGACCACATGGTTGTTTCAAAATCCTTTTCTTCAACCAAAACGCTGGAGGTTTTTGACACTAGGGGTTGCATCAAGTGTGGTAGTAGATATGTCATCTACTTAATTGAATGCACCCAGTGCAAAAAAACAATATGTTGGCAGAACCACTAGGCCTGTGGGTAAGCGGATTAGAGAGCATCTCTCCTACGTTTCCCAGGAAAGGGCTGTCTCTGCTCTATCCAAACACTTTTTGGATGTACATATGGGAGATGTTGGAACCTTCAGGTGGCGGGCTATTGAGTCGGTGTCCAGACCACCTAGGGGAGGTGATTTACTTCATATCCTCTCCAGGAAAGAGATCTATTGGATTCACAGGCTCGGTAGCCTGGTACCTGAGGGTTTCAATTCGACATTATCAATTATTGGCACAGAACAGATAGTGCCTGACTTTCCACAAATTTTCCTTGACACTCCAGAGATGGTTAATACCTATAGCAATTTATAATCGACTCCTTTTTGGGCTGGCAGGTACATCATTAGGCTTAGGTGTGTTGTGTATAACTTTACATCCTCATAATATAAACAAATGTTTAGGCTTAGTGTATGAAACATTTTAGGTTCAACTCTCTGGCCATTTGATTATTTGGCTCTCTAGTTCATATTTAGTTATTTATTTATTAATAACAATTTTTGTTTTTTTATATGGATTGTTGTTTCTTTAATACATTTGTAAGATTAATTTTCTATATCTACATTTATTACATCTATGAATTAGTGCTTTCATCTGGCCATCATGACATTTGTTCTAACATCTATTAATATACATATTTCTCTTTTTTCTGTTAACCCCTAGTAGGTTCAGACTAGTCTATATATTCATGTAATGATGTATGTATACAATTATCTATTTATATATTTACTTATCTATTTACCTTTAAGTGAACATGATCTCTCATGCCTATAGTCCATATTTATATTTGATTATCTATTTGAATCTCCATTTGTTATTATATATATATTTATATCTATAACATATATCCCCTTTTTTCTTAATAGCTTAGAGCAACGAGTTTGTTTTTAATCTACTCTTTCTATACCACTCCCAGTTGGGGAGGGGCTAACAGGTATATAAGGTGTGTTCTTTGAATACCTGATATCTGTCTATGACTACGGCCACACTGGGCCGAAACCGGTCAGACCTTTTTCACTTGTCTCTCTGCTGAGAGTTTTTATGACCATGTTTTATCCTGTAGAATCTTCACAATAAAGGCTTGTTTTTTACCTATGAATTGGAAATCAAGTGACTCTTTTCTCTAACTTGGACCCGCTTTCGATACTCTTTTGTTTCTTCTGTTAAGTGTGATCAGTCCACGGGTCATCATTACTTCTGGGATATTACTCCTCCCCAACAGGAAGTGCAAGAGGATTCACCCAGCAGAGCTGCATATAGCTCCTCCCCTCTACGTCACTCCCAGTCATTCTCTTGCACCCAACGACTAGATAGGATGTGTGAGAGGACTATGGTGATTATACTTAGTTTTATATCTTCAATCAAAAGTTTGTTATTTTAAAATAGCACCGGAGTGTGTTATTATCTCTCTGGCAGAGTTTGAAGAAGAATCTACCAGAGTTTTTGTTATGATTTTAGCCGGAGTAGTTAAGATCATATTGCTGTTTCTCGGCCATCTGAGGAGAGGTAAACTTCAGATCAGGGGACAGCGGGCAGATGAATCTGCATAGAGGTATGTAGCAGTTTTTATTTTCTGACAATGGAATTGATGAGAAAATCCTGCCATACCGATATAATGTCATGTATGTATACTTTACACTTCAGTATTCTGGGGAATGGTACTTCACTAGAATTACACTGTAAGAAATACATAAAGCTGTTTAATAACTAGAGATTATGTTTAACGTTTTTGCTGGAATGTAAAATCGTTTTCATTTACTGAGGTACTGAGTGAATAAATGTTTGGGCACTATTTTTCCACTTGGCAGTTGCTTAATCTGCTTTCTGACAGTTTCTGTTCTCCCTCACTGCTGTGTGTGAGGGGGAGGGGCCGTTTTTTTGGCGCTTTTACTACGCATCAAATATTTCAGTCAGCAACTCATTGTATTCCCTGCATGATCCGGTTCATCTCTACAGAGCTCAGGGGTCTTCAAAACTTATTTTGAGGGAGGTAATTTCTCTCAGCAGAGCTGTGAGAATTATAGTTTGACTGAGATAAAAAACGTTTATTCTGTAATTTGTTTCCTGCTTTCAGAATTTGTTATCTTTGCTAATGGGATTAAACCTTTGCTAAAGTTGTGTTGTTTACAAGGATTGAGGCTATAACTGTTTCAATTTATTAATTTTCAACTGTCATAGATCTTCTGTGCTTCTTAAAGGCACAGTACGTTTTAATATTATTCTAATTGAATTGTATTTCCAAGTTGCAAGTTTATTTGCTAGTGTGTTAAACATGTCTGATTCAGAGGATGATACCTGTGTCATTTGTTGCAATGCCAAAGTGGAGCCCAATAGAAATTTATGTACTAACTGTATTGATGCTACTTTAAATAAAAGTCAATCTGTACAAATTGAACAAATTTCACCAAACAACGAGGGGAGAGTTATGCCGACTAACTCGCCTCACGTGTCAGTACCTACATCTCCCGCTCAGAGGGAGGTGCGTGATATTGTAGCGCCGAGTACATCTGGGCGGCCATTACAAATCACATTACAGGATATGGCTACTGTTATGACTGAGGTTTTGGCTAAATTACCAGAACTAAGAGGTAAGCGTGATCACTCTGGGGTGAGAACAGAGTGCGCTGATAATATTAGGGCCATGTCAGACACTGCGTCACAGGTGGCAGAACATGAGGACGGAGAACTTCATTCTGTGGGTGACGGTTCTGATCCAAACAGACTGGATTCAGATATTTCAAATTTTAAATTTAAACTGGAAAACCTCCGTGTATTACTAGGGGAGGTGTTAGCGGCTCTGAATGATTGTAACACAGTTGCAATACCAGAGAAAATGTGTAGGTTGGATAAATATTTTGCGGTACCGACGAGTACTGAGGTTTTTCCTATACCTAAGAGACTTACTGAAATTGTTACTAAGGAGTGGGATAGACCCGGTGTGCCGTTCTCACCCCCTCCGATATTTAGAAAAATGTTTCCAATAGACGCCACCACAAGGGACTTATGGCAAACGGTCCCTAAGGTGGAGGGAGCAGTTTCTACCTTAGCTAAGCGTACCACTATCCCGGTGGAGGATAGCTGTGCTTTTTCAGATCCAATGGATAAAAAGTTAGAGGGTTACCTTAAGAAAATGTTTGTTCAACAAGGTTTTATATTGCAACCCCTTGCATGCATTGCGCCGATCACGGCTGCAGCGGCATTCTGGATTGAGTCTCTGGAAGAGAACATTGGTTCAGCTACTCTGGACGACATTACGGACAGGCTTAGAGTCCTTAAACTAGCTAATTCATTCATTTCGGAGGCCGTAGTACATCTTACTAAACTTACGGCGAAGAATTCAGGATTCGCCATTCAGGCACGCAGGGCGCTGTGGCTAAAATCCTGGTCAGCTGATGTTACTTCTAAGTCTAAATTGCTTAATATACCTTTCAAAGGGCAGACCTTATTCGGGCCCGGGTTGAAAGAGATTATCGCTGACATTACAGGAGGTAAAGGCCATGCCCTGCCTCAGGACAAAGCCAAAGCCAAGACTAGACAGTCTAATTTTCGTTCCTTTCGTAATTTCAAAGCTGGAGCAGCATCAACTTCCTCTGCACCAAAACAGGAAGGAGCTGTTGCTCGCTACAGACAAGGCTGGAAACCTAACCAGTCCTGGAACAAGGGCAAGCAGACTAGGAAACCTGCTGCTGCCCCTAAAACAGCATGAATTGAGGGCCCCCGATCCGGGATCGGATCTAGTGGGGGGCAGACTTTCTCTCTTCACCCAGGCTTGGGCAAGAGATGTTCAGGATCCCTGGGCGCTAGAGATAATATCTCAGGGATACCTTCTGGACTTCAAATACTCTCCTCCAAGAGAGAGATTTCATCTGTCAAGATTGTCAACAATCCAGACAAAGAAAGAGGCGTTTCTACGCTGCGTACAAGAGCTCTTGTTAATGGGAGTAATCCATCCAGTTCCACGATCGGAACAGGGACAGGGGTTTTACTCAAATCTGTTTGTGGTTCCCAAAAAAGAGAGAACTTTCAGACCAATCCTGGACTTAAAGATCCTAAACAAATTCCTAAGAGTTCCATCGTTCAAGATGGAGACTATTCTGACAATTTTACCTATGATCCAAGAGGGTCAGTACATGACCACTGTAGATTTAAAAGATGCTTACCTTCACATACCGATTCACAAAGATCATTATCGGTACCTAAGGTTTGCCTTCCTAGACAGGCATTACCAGTTTGTGGCTCTTCCATTCGGATTGGCTACAGCTCCAAGAATCTTCACAAAGGTTCTGGGTGCTCTTCTGGCGGTACTAAGACCGCGGGGAATCTCGGTAGCTCCATACCTAGACGACATTCTGATACAAGCTTCAAGCTTTCAAACTGCCAAGTCTCATACAGAGTTAGTGCTGGCATTTCTAAGGTCACATGGATGGAAGGTGAACGAAAAGAAAAGTTCACTCGTTCCACTCACAAGAGTTCCCTTCCTGGGGACTCTTATAGATTCTGTAGAAATGAAGATTTACCTGACAGAGGACAGGCTAACAAGACTTCAAAGTGCTTGCCGCACCCTTCATTCCATTCAACACCCATCAGTGGCTCAATGCATGGAGGTAATCGGCTTAATGGTAGCGGCAATGGACATAGTACCCTTTGCACGCTTACACCTCAGACCACTGCAACTGTGCATGCTAAGTCAGTGGAATGGGGATTACTCAGACTTATCCCCTTCTCTGAAGAGACCAGAAATTCTCTTCTATGGTGGCTTTCTCGGCCACATCTGTCCAGGGGGATGCCATTCAGCAGACCAGACTGGACAATTGTAACAACAGACGCCAGCCTTCTAGGTTGGGGTGCCGTCTGGAATTCTCTGAAGGCTCAGGGACAATGGAGTCAGGAGGAGAGTCTCCTGCCAATAAACATTCTGGAATTGAGAGCAGTTCTCAATGCCCTCCTGGCTTGGCCCCAGTTGACAACTCGGGGGTTCATCAGGTTTCAGTCGGACAACATCACGACTGTAGCTTACATCAACCATCAGGGAGGGACAAGAAGCTCCCTAGCTATGATGGAAGTATCAAAGATAATTCTCTGGGCAGAGTCTCACTCTTGCCACCTGTCAGAAATCCACATCCCGGGAGTGGAGAACTGGGAGGCGGATTTCTTAAGTCGTCAGACTTTTCATCCGGGGGAGTGGGAACTTCATCCGGAGGTCTTTGCCCAAATACTTCTACGTTGGGGCAAATCAGAGAGAGATCTCATGGCGTCTCGACAGAACGTCAAGCTTCCTCGTTACGGGTCCAGATCCAGGGATCCAGGAGCAGTCCTGATAGATGCTCTGACAGCACCTTGGGACTTCAGGATGGCTTACGTGTTTCCACCCTTCCCGTTGCTTCCTCGATTGATTGCCAGAATCAAACAAGAGAGAGCATCAGTGATTCTAATAGCACCTGCGTGGCCACGCAGGACTTGGTATGCAGACCTGGTGGACATGTCATCCTGTCCACCTTGGTCTCTACCTCTGAAACAGGACCTTCTGATACAGGGTCCCTTCAAACATCAAAATCTAACTTCTCTGAAGCTGACTGCTTGGAAATTGAACGCTTGATTTTATCAAGACGTGGGTTTTCTGAGTCAGTTATTGATACCTTAATACAGGCTAGGAAACCTGTTACCAGAAAGATTTACCATAAGATATGGCGTAAATACCTATATTGGTGTGAATCCAAAGGTTACTCTTGGAGTAAGGTTAGGATTCCTAGGATATTGTCTTTTCTACAAGAAGGTTTAGAAAAGGGTTTATCTGCTAGTTCATTAAAGGGACAGATCTCAGCTCTGTCCATTCTGTTACACAAACGTCTGTCAGAAGTTCCTGACGTCCAGGCTTTTTGTCAGGCTTTGACCAGGATTAAGCCTGTGTTTAAAACTGTTGCTCCACCATGGAGTTTAAACCTTGTTCTTAATGTTTTACAGGGCGTTCCGTTTGAACCCCTTCATTCCATTGATATAAAGTTGTTATCTTGGAAAGTTCTATTTTTAATAGCTATTTCCTCGGCTCGAAGAGTCTCTGAATTATCAGCCTTACATTGTGATTCTCCTTATTTGATTTTTCATTCGGATAAGGTAGTCCTGCGTACTAAACCTGGGTTCTTACCTAAGGTAGTTACTAACAGGAATATCAATCAAGAGATTGTTGTTCCTTCTTTATGCCCAAATCCTTCTTCAAAGAAGGAACGTCTTCTGCACAACCTGGATGTAGTCCGTGCTCTAAAATTTTACTTACAGGCAACTAAGGAATTTCGACAAACGTCTTCTCTGTTTGTCATTTACTCTGGGCAGAGGACAGGTCAAAAAGCTTCCGCTACCTCTCTTTCTTTTTGGCTTCGTAGCATAATTCGTTTAGCTTATGAGACTGCTGGACAGCAGCCTCCTGAAAGAATTACAGCTCATTCTACTAGAGCTGTGGCTTCCACTTGGGCCTTCAAGAATGAGGCCTCTGTTGAACAGATTTGCAAGGCTGCAACTTGGTCTTCGCTTCATACTTTTTCCAAATTTTACAAATTTGACACTTTTGCTTCATCGGAGGCTATTTTTGGGAGAAAGGTTCTTCAGGCAGTGGTTCCTTCTGTATAAAGAGCCTGCCTATCCCTCCCGTCATCCGTGTACTTTTGCTTTGGTATTGGTATCCCAGAAGTAATGATGACCCGTGGACTGATCACACTTAACAGAAGAAAACATAATTTATGCTTACCTGATAAATTCCTTTCTTCTGTAGTGTGATCAGTCCACGGCCCGCCCTGTTTTTAAGGCAGGTAAATATTTTTTAATTTATACTCCAGTCACCACTTCACCCTTGGCTTTTCCTTTCTCGTTGGTCCTTGGTCGAATGAATGGGAGTGACGTAGAGGGGAGGAGCTATATGCAGCTCTGCTGGGTGAATCCTCTTGCACTTCCTGTTGGGGAGGAGTAATATCCCAGAAGTAATGATGACCCGTGGACTGATCACACTACAGAAGAAAGGAATTTATCAGGTAAGCATAAATTATGTTTTTTCATTAGAATTGATGTCAGGTATATGTCTTTAGCTATTTTTGCTAGAAGAGCTTTGTGGCTTAAATCTTGGAATGCAGATATGACTTCTAAGTCAACGTTGCTTTCTCTTTCTTTCCAAGGTAATAAATTATTTGGTTCTCAGTTGGATTCTATCATTTCAACTGTCACTGGGGGGAAGGGAGCTTTTTTGCCTCAGGATAGAAAATCTAAGGGTAAATTTAGGGCTGCTAACCATTTTCGTTCCTTTCGTCAGAATAAGGAACAGAAGCCTGACCCTTCCCCTAAAGGAACGGCTTCCAATTGGAAGCCTTCTCCAGTCTGGAATAAATCCAAGCCCTTTAGAAAGTCAAAACCAGCCCCCAAGTCCGCATGAAGGTGCAGCCCTCAGTCCAGCACAGTTGGTAGGGGGCAGGCTACGATTTTTCAAAGATGTTTGGATCAATTCAGTCCAAAATCATTGGATTCAGAACATTGTTTCTCAAGGGTACAGAATAGGTTTCAAGGTAAGACCGCCTGTGAGAAGGTTTTTTTTCTCACGCATTCCAGTGAACCCAGTAAAGGCTCAGGCTTTCTTGAAGTGTGTTTCAGACCTGGAATCTTCTGGAGTAGTTGTGCCAGTTCCATATCTGGAACGGGGTCTGGGGTTTTATTCAAATCTGTTCATTGTACCAAAGAAAGAGAATTCTTTCAGACCAGTTCTGGATCTAAAAATTTTGAATCGTTATGTAAGAATACCAACATTCAAGATGGTGACTATAAGGACTATTCTGCCTTTTGTTCTGCAAGGGCATTATATGTCCACAATAGATTTATAGGATGCTTATCTTCATATTCCAATTCATCCAGATCACTATCAGTTCCTGAGATTCTCTTTTCTAGACACGCATTACCAATTTGTTGCTCTTCCTTTTGGCCTAGCAACAGCTCCAAGGATCTTTTCAAAGGTTCTCGGTGCCCTTCTCTCTGTAATCAGAGAGCGGGGTATTGCGGTGTTTCCTTATTTGGACGATATCTTGGTACTTGCTCAGTCTTTACATTCTGCAGAATCTCACATGAATCAACGTGAGGACTCTATAGGAAGCCAATTTCTGGGAACACGTTGTTGCATGCCAGAAGTAGCCATCCGAGGCATGTGTTTAAAGGCATCGCCAAAGGCCAATTCATGCGTATCAAAAGAAATTGTTCCCGGAAAGAGGATTTCCTGAGGGAGAGTGAGGATTTGAAAGTGAGACTAAAGGAGAGAGGTTACTCCAAACATCTGATCAACAAGACTTTTATGGAAGTCTCTGCAATGGATATGAGATGTAACCAAGGAAGGACAAGAGATAAAAGACTGAGGAATGACACTTCCACTAGAATTAAACCCACTTTGGTGACTGCTTTCTCTAACCAATTTGATAAGGTCTGTAAGGTCATTGAAAGAAATTTGCCCATACTCCGAGGTGACACAGTACTGAGACAAATTATGGATGATGGATGCAATTTCATATATAAACGTAATTTGACTCTGGGCAACATTTTGTCCCCCAGTATGCTGCCCCAAAAGGAGAGTGGTAGCTCTTGGTTAAAAGTTAAGGGAACATATAAATGTGGGAAAAAGACGTGTAAGTCATGTGACCACATGGTTGTTTCAAAATCCTTTTCTTCAACCAAAACGCTGGAGGTTTTTGACACTAGGGGTTGCATCAAGTGTGGTAGTAGATATGTCATCTACTTAATTGAATGCACCCAGTGCAAAAAACAATATGTTGGCAGAACCACTAGGCCTGTGGGTAAGCGGATTAGAGAGCATCTCTCCTACGTTTCCCAGGAAAGGGCTGTCTCTGCTCTATCCAAACACTTTTTGGATGTACATATGGGAGATGTTGGAACCTTCAGGTGGCGGGCTATTGAGTCGGTGTCCAGACCACCTAGGGGAGGTGATTTACTTCATATCCTCTCCAGGAAAGAGATCTATTGGATTCACAGGCTCGGTAGCCTGGTACCTGAGGGTTTCAATTCGACATAATCAATTATTGGCACAGATAGTGCCTGACTTTCCACAAATTTTCCTTGACACTCCAGAGATGGTTAATACCTATAGCAATTTATAATCAACTCCTTTTTGGGCTGGCAGGTACATCATTAGGCTTAGGTGTGTTGTGTATAACTTTACATCCTCATAATATAAACAAATGTTTAGGCTTAGTGTATGAAACATTTTAGGTTCAACTCTCTGGCCATTTGATTATTTGGCTCTCTAGTTCATATTTAGTTATTTATTTATTAATAACAATTTTTGTTTTTTTTATATGGATTGTTGTTTCTTTAATACATTTGTAAGATTAATTTTCTATATCTACATGTATTACATCTATGAATTAGTGCTTTCATCTGGCCATCATGACATTTGTTCTAACATCTATTAATATACATATTTCTCTTTTTTCTTTTAACCCCTAGTAGGTTCAGACTAGTCTATATATTCATGTAATGATGTATGTATACAATTATCTATTTATATATTTACTTATCTATTTACCTTTAAGTGAATATGATCTCTCATGCCTATAGTCCATATTTATATTTGATTATCTATTTGAATCTCCATTTGTTATTATATATATATTTATATCTATAACATATATCCCCTTTTTTCTTAATAGCTTAGAGCAACGAGTTTGTTTTTAATCTACTCTTTCTATACCACTCCCAGTTGGGGAGGGGCTAACAGGTATATAAGGTGTGTTCTTTGAATACCTGATATCTGTCTATGACTACGGCCACACTGGGCCGAAACCGGTCAGACCTTTTTCACTTGTCTCTCTGCTGAGAGTTTTTATGACCATGTTTTATCCTGTAGAATCTTCACAATAAAGGCTTGTTTTTTACCTATGAATTGGAAATCAAGTGACTCTTTTCTCTAACTTGGACCCGCTTTCAATACTCTCTTGTTTTTCATTAGAATTGATGTCAGGTATATGTCTTTAGCTATTTTAGCTAGAAGAGCTTTGTGGCTTAAATCTTGGAATGCAGATATGACTTCTAAGTCAACGTTGCTTTCTCTTTCTTTCCAAGGTAATAAATTATTTGGTTCTCAGTTGGATTCTATCATTTCAACTGTCACTGGGGGGAAGGGAGCTTTTTTGCCTCAGGATAGAAAATCTAAGGGTAAATTTAGGGCTGCTAACCGTTTTCGTTCCTTTCGTCAGAATAAGGAACAGAAGCCTGACCCTTCCCCTAAAGGAACGGCTTCCAATTGGAAGCCTTCTCCAGTCTGGAATAAATCCAAGCCCTTTAGAAAGTCAAAACCAGCCCCCAAGTCCGCATGAAGGTGCGGCCCTCAGTCCAGCACAGTTGGTAGGGGGCAGGCTACGATTTTTCAAAGATGTTTGGATCAATTCAGTCCAAAATCATTGGATTCAGAACATTGTTTCTCAAGGGTACAGAATAGGTTTCAAGGTAAGACCGCCTGTGAGAAGGTTTTTTTTCTCACGCATTCCAGTGAACCAAGTAAAGGCTCAGGCTTTCTTGAAGTGTGTTTCACACCTGGAATCTTCTGGTGTAGTTGTGCCAGTTCCATATCTGGAACGGGGTCTGGGGTTTTATTCAAATCTGTTCATTGTACCAAAGAAAGAGAATTCTTTCAGACCAGTTCTGGATCTAAAAAATTTGAATCGTTATGTAAGAATACCAACATTCAAGATGGTGACTATAAGGACTATTCTGCCTTTTGTTCTGCAAGGGCATTATATGCCCACAATAGATTTATAGGATGCTTATCTTTGTATTCCAATTCATCCAGATCACTATCAGTTCCTGAGATTCTCTTTTCTAGACACGCATTACCAATTTGTTGCTCTTCCTTTTGGCCTAGCAACAGCTCCAAGGATCTTTTCAAAGGTTCTCGGTGCCCTTCTCTCTGTAATCAGAGAGCGGGGTATTGCGGTGTTTCCTTATTTGGACGATATCTTGGTACTTGCTCAGTCTTTACATTCTGCAGAATCTCACATGAATCAACGTGTGTTGTTTCTTCAAGAACATGGTTCGAGGATCAATTTACCAAAAAGTTCCTTGATTCCTCAGACAATGGTAACCTTTTTAGGCTTCCAGATAGATTCAGTATCCATGACTTTGTCTTTAATAGACAAAAGACGTCTGAAATTGGTTTCAGCTTGTCGGAACCTTCAGTCTCAATCATTCCCTTCAGTAGCTATGTGCATGGAAGTTTTAGGTCTCATGACTGCAGCATCGGACGCGATCCCCTTTGCTCGTTTTCACATGAGACCTCTTCAGCTTTGCATGCTGAATCAATGGTGCCGGGATTATACAAAGATATCACAATTAATATCCTTAAATCCCAATGTTCAACACTCTCTGACGTGGTGGTTAAATCACCAGCGTTTAGTTCAAGGGGCCTCTTTTCTTCGTCCAACCTGGACTGTGATTTCAACAGATGCAAGTCTTTCAGGTTGGGGAGCTGTCTAGGGATCTCTGACAACGCAGGGGGTTTGGAAATTTCAAGAGGCGAGATAACCAATCAATATTTTGGAACTCCGTGCGATTTTCAGAGCTCTTCAGTTTTGGCCTCTTCTGAAGAGAGAATCGTTTATTTGTTTTCAGAAAGACAATGTCACGACCGTGGCATATGTCAATCATCAAGGTGGGACTCACAGTCCTCAGGCTATGAAAGCAGTATCTCGGATACTTGCATGGGCGGAATCCAGCTCTTGTCTAATCTCTGCGGTTCATATCCCAGGTATAGACAATTGGGAAGTGGATTATCTCGGTCGCCAGACTTTACATCCGGGAGAATGGTCTCTTCACCCAGATGTGTTTCTTCAGATTGTTCAGATATGGGGGCTTCCAGAAATAGATCTGATGGCTTCTCATCTAAACAGGAAACTTCCCAGGTATCTGTCCAGATCCTCAGGCGGAAGCAGTGGATGCGTTGTCACTTCCTTGGAATTATTAACCTGCTTATATCTTTCCACCTCTAGTACGTCTTCCAAGAGTGATTTCCAAAATCATAATGAAATGTTCGTTTGTACTGCTGGTGGCTCCAGCATGGCCACACAGGTTTTGGTATGCGGATCTTGTTCGGATGTCCAGTCGCCAACCTTGGCCACTTTCGTTAAGGTCAGACCTTCTATCTCAAGGTCCGTTTTTCCATCAGGATCTCAAATCATTAAATTTGAAGGTATGGAGATTGAACGCCTAGTGCTTAGTCATAGAGGTTTCTCTGACTCAGTGATCAATACTATTCTTTGCATACTTTTACTAAATTCTACCATTTTTATGTTTTTTCTTCTTCAGAAGCAGTTTTTGGTAGAAAAGTTCTTCAGGCAGCTGTTTCAGTTTGATTCTTCTGCTTATAATTTAATTTTTTGTCATAAGATTAAAACTTTTTGATTTGGGTTGTGGATTCTTTTTTCAGCGGGATTGGCTGCCTTTATTTTTATCCCTCCCTTATTTTTATCCCTCCCTTTGCTATCCCATACGTCACTAGCTCATGGACTCTTGCCAATTACATGAAAGAAAACATAATTTATGTAAGAACTTACCTGATAAATTCATTTCTTTCATATTGGCAAGAGTCAATTAGGCCAACCCTTTTTGTGGTGGTTATGATTTTTTTGTATAAAGCACAATTATTCAAAATTCCTTGTTGATGCTTTCGCTCCTTTCTTATCACCCCACTTCTTGGCTATTTGTTAAATTGAATTGTGGGTGTGGTGGGGGGTGTATTTATAGGCATTTTGAGGTTTGGGAAACTTTGCCCCTCCTGGTAGGAATGTATATCCCATACGTCACTAGCTCATGGACTCTTGCCAATATGAAAGAAATGAATTTATCAGGTAAGTTCTTACATAAATTATGTTTTTATTTATGACACTCTCAGCTATGGTTTGGCACTTTACATATAAAGTTCTAAATATATGTTTTATACTTATATTTGCCATGATTCAGGTTAATCAGTATATTTCCTTCTTACAGACTGTCGGTTACATTTTTGGGAAATGCATATAAATAAAAAAAATTCTTACCTGAAAAGCAGTGGATGCGTTGTCACTTCCTTGGATTTATCAACCTGCTTATATCTTTCCGCCTCTAGTTCTTCTTCCAAGAGTGATTTCCAAAATCATGATGGAATGTTCGTTTGTACTGCTGGTGGCTCCAGCATGGCCACACAGGTTTTGGTATGCGGATCTTGTTCGGATGTCCAGTTGCCAACCTTGGCCACTTCCGTTAAGGTCAGACCTTCTATCTCAAGGTCCGTTTTTCCATCAGGATCTCAAATCATTAAATTTGAAGGTATGGAGATTGAACGCTTAGTGCTTAGTCAATACTATGCTGCAGGCGCGTAAATCTGTGTCTAGAATGATTTATTTCTGAGTTTGGAAGACTTACATTTCATGGTGTTCCTCTCATAAATTCTCATGGCATTCTTTTAGAATTCCTAGAATTTTACAGTTTCTTCAGGATGGTTTGGACAAGGGTTTGTCCGCAAGTTCCTTGAAAGGACAAATCTCTGCTCTTTCTGCTCTGTTTCACAGAAAAATTGCTAATCTTCCTGACATTCATTGTTTTGTTCAGGCTTTGGTTCGTATCAAGCCTGTCATTAAGTCAATTTCTCCTCCTTGGAGTCTTAATTTGGTTTTGAGAGCTTTATAGGTTCCTCCGTTTGATCCTATGCTTTCTCTGGACATTAAATTACTTTCTTGGAAAGTATTGTTTCTTTTGGCTATCTCTTCTGCTAGAAGAGTTTCTGAATTATCTGCTCTTTCTTGTGAGTCTCCTTTTCTGATTTTTCATCAGGATAAGGCAGTTTTGTGGACTTCATTTAAATTTTTACCTAAGGTTGTGAATTCCAACAATATTAGTAGAGAAATTGTTGTCCCTTTGTTGTGTCCTAATCCTAAGAATTCTTTAAAAAGATCTTTGCATTCTTTGGATGTGGTAAGAGCTTTGAAATATTATGTTGAAGCTACTAAAGATTTCAGAAAGACTTCTAGTCTATTTGTTATCTTTTCTGGTCCTAAAAAAGGTCAGAAAGCTTCTGCTCTTTCTTTGGCTTCTTGGTTAAAACTTTTGATTTATCATGCTTATGTGGAGTCGGGTAAATCCCCGCCTCAGAGGATTACGGCTCATTCTACTAGGTCAGTTTCTACTTCCTGGGCTTTTAAGAATGAAGCTTCTGTTGATCAGATTTGAAAAGCAGCAACTTGGTCTTCTTTGCATACTTTTACAAAATTCTACCATTTTGATGTTTTTTCTTCAGAAGCAGTTTTTGGTAGAAAAGTTCTTCAGGCAGCTGTTTCAGTTTGATTCTTCTGCTTATAATTTCAGTTTTTTCATTATAAGATTAAAACTTTTTGATTTGGGTTGTGGATTCTTTTTTCAGCGGAATTGGCTGTCTTTATTTTTTATCCCTCCCTCTCTAGTGACTTGCAAATTACATGAAAGAAAACATAATTTATGTAAGAACTTACCTGATAAATTCATTTCTTTCATATTGGCAAGAGTCCATGAGGCCCACCCTTTTTTGTGGTGGTTATTATTTTTTTTGTATAAAGCACAATTATTCCAATTCCTTGTTGATGCTTTCGCTCCTTTCTTATCACCCCACTTCTTGGCTATTCGTTAAACTGAATTGTGGGTGTGGTGGGGGTGTATTTATAGGCATTTTGAGGTTTGGGAAACTTTGCCTCTTCTGGTAGGAATGTATATCCCATACATCACTAGCTCATGGACTCTTGCCAATATGAAAGAAATGAATTTATCAGGTAAGTTCTTCCATAAATTATGTTTTTTGCAACAATCAAAGATACAGATAGGTTCACCATCATCTAACTGGTAAACATAAGATTTGCCCCGATTTGATATTTTGAATGAATAACACAATCATAAATACTACCAATGAGTCCAATATAATGTATTATTGGCTACCATAATAATGACAACATCGTTAACAAGACATATTATGTGTCATAACATACAGTGTACGTGAATTGATACTAAGAACAATATATGACTAATATTTTTATCTCATAGAGAATGTATTGTATATTGTCATCTTATATTTAGATTACTGCTATTTTTGTCTGGCACAGATTATCAATATATTTGTTATAAGGATAGTTCTATGTTTAGGATATTACAATATCTACTACCTAGTACATTTCATATACAGTATTAATTATGACAACTAACTCTCCTCCTGTTATTATCCATATGTTAGGGGCCAGACAAGCAACAGATATTATAAATGGAATGTAGCATGATGGAGTAACTGTATATTCACACGGCCCCTTTATGATTTAGGTAAACAAGTCAAGTATCGTATATATATCATGTATTCTTTGTATGACAGTTGTCCTACAATTTGTTGATTTTCACACTGTCATCTCGTTTAATTGAATGCAGTAGTACGTCTTTTTACTTGTTTCATTTTGGCAATATTGATAACCATCTTATATATGGGATTTATTACATATATCTCCCCACGATGAATCCGTCCTAAGTTAGTCTATTATTGAGCACAATGTATTAAAATTTCTCTTTTTTTTGTATCCATCTTGTTCAGTTGCAACTGAATAAATAAATACTAATTTCCTTTTGATACTATCTGTCTTTTGGGAATTTGAAAATTCTAAACATATGACAACGCCATCAGCCAATGAAATGGTTCGTGATGACGTAAGTGTTTATCTACAACTCCCCCCCCACCCCCCGATGATACGGATAAACATGCCAGACATAATACCCACATCGTGCATTTGTCCAGGATTGATGTTTTAGAATTTTTTATATCGCAGACAGTACTACTGTATATATCTGAATTTGGAGGTATTGTTTCATATGTACTTCCACTCCAGCAACGAGGATATGCATCTCTAACATGGGATCCAGTTTATATCTCTTTTATGGCTAACCCCTACGATGTGACTCTAACATTGAATAAAGATCTTACGTGTATTAGAGTTGCTCTTTCTGTGACAAAGATCGAATTTACTGATCAGAATTGTAATCTATATTCTCTATCAACATACCCGGTTTGTCAGGGGCTTGCTAGATAATAACAGATAGTAAATATGATCAGCCAATCAGGACCGTGCAGATGACGTTAATGTATACTTACACGCCTCTGCATGACACGGTCTTCACGTCAGGAACCACTACCCCCTGTTACACCCTATCATCTAAAGTCTCTGTGATTGACACATTTGAAAGCCAATTACAATATTAGAATGGCATAACAGGTATGTCCAATCACTTTACGAGGAGTCTTATAGACTCATAAATATTTCGCTACAGCAGCGGCTCGCAACACCTCTGAGGAAGCGTTTTTTTGCGAAATGTGCGTCAGGGGTCTTCTCTTTTTTAATCTGCTCACCCTTGTTGTTCCTAATAATAGATTGTTACTTGGTTACTTCTAGCGGTATACTTATAATTAACTGTAAAAGTAATTAGCCCTCGGATTGTAAGGGCTTAGCCGTTATAATTACTATATATACTGCTGGTTAGAATATTATCCTAATTTATTTGAATTATGGTTCAACTTGGGTGATGTGTTTTTAATTTACCAGTCTCAGCTTTAGCGTGTGTGGTTTAACTTACTTTTTGCTAATAAACTTTAGTGTATGAATAAATGTTTTTTTAATTTTAACACAATATTCCTTTTTGCGCATATTGGGCTTAGCTCTAATATATAACACAGATTTGAGTTACCTATCCATTTTTGTAAATTCTTTACAATTACTTTATTAGTTGTGTCTTGCTCTATTACTCATAATCTGTGGCAGGGAGTCCAGTTGTCTATGATATTAAATTATATATTTTTGGCTATTTGCCATAATAATCGGACTTGCTGCTTATAGTATACTTTGCCCTCCCCGCTCTTATACCTAATTCCTTCTTTTTGCACTTCTTTGACTCACTTTCCTGCTTTTCTTCCCCCCCCCCCCTCATCTGCTTGGCTATATGTTTGACTGAGAATCATGGAAAATGGGAGGGATTTAAAGCTTTGGTGTGGTGGGATGTCTTTTCCTCCTCAGGAGGTCTGGAGGGGAATATTCCCATATGTGATGACTCATGGAGGCGTATTTATCAAAGGTTTGGCGGACCTGATCAGGTCCGCAAGAACTCGCTGAATGCGGAGAGCAGTACGCTCTCCGTATTCTGCATTGCGCCAGCAATGCCGCCCCTGCAGACTCACGGCCAATCGGCCGCCAGTAAGGGGTGTCAATTAACCCAATCGTACTCGATCAGGTTGAATTGTGGTGATTCCTGTCTGCCTGCTCCATACGGAGCTTGATAAATGGGCCTCATGGACTCTCAATATAAGAAATTAATTGATCAGGTAAGCAAAAATTTAGTTTTTTCCTTATACTTACACACTATTTTTAGGTTAACATGGTTCTGAGTCTAGGTACCGACAATGAGTGCCATATAGCTAATGGTTAAGTCTGTAATGCAACCTACTTGTACTTTTTGTAGCATATATCTACAATTTATATTATATAAATGTTCTGTGATAGTGACTAGTGTCTTACAACCTATTTGATTTGGTTCCCCCATTTAGGGTTCCAGTTTTTATCATGACAGCAAACCTTGTCTGCCCATCCTTGCGGCAAGCAATGAGACCCCCTGCTCGCGCGCAGCCAATCATACACAAGAGGGAGCTGTCAATCATCCAGATCGAATCTGATCGGGATAATTGAAATCCGCAACACTTAAGTTGACGGATAGGTTAAGTAGCAGTGGTCATAAAACCACTGCTACTAAAGTAGTGTTTCAGGCTTGCTCACACAAACCTGAAACACTGGGGCTGCAAAGCTGCTATCGCTGCTTGGTAAATGGAGTCAATAAGGTTGTTCCTCTTTTTTAAGTCATCTTGAGAGCACAATTTTAATGTTGTTGGTTTTTGTTTTGTTTTTTGTAAATTGCTAAGAGAACTAATGTATTTAAACAGCATACTCTACAAATAATGAGGGGTAGGGAATAATAAGGTGTAGTTTGGTAAGGTAAGCATTTTGATGGGCTGGGGATCCCACAATAAACGGGAGGATGCTGGTATCTATTTTACAGTGTTAATGATTAATGCATTTTTTAGAATACGTTGTGGTTGTATTGTCCTGTATATTGTTTCTATCAGTCTGAAGACACTGTACATTTTCACAGCTGTGTAAGTATTAAGGCAGGTTAAAATTAAACTATCTTGGACTTATGTGTAATTTTATGCTTCACCATTGCCGTGAGCATTGAATTCTATTTCCATCCACCTGTGCATATATCTTCATATGTTGAATTATGCAATCTTACATTGATTTAAACCCATTAACCTTTTCTTTGTTAAGGTGAGAAAAGATCCTATCATGCACAGGCCAGGGCAGAAAAATCATTCATGGAAAATGTATCCATCCAAAATAACTAATATTTGCTAAGACTTTGTTATATTTGCTTAGTAATTACATACACGTACAATAATCTGCCGCCCAGTCATCTTGACTTGAAGCTAAACTCGTCAGCCACAGCAAATACCTACATGGAATATTTTGAAGAGGCTTATGCATTGCTAGAAACTGTTCTGTGAACATACTATTAAATTCAGTGGTAAAATTATTTTATTGAAATCATGGTTTAAAAGTATACAAATATCAATATTGAACCTAACCGATTTAAAACATTTTATTTTGCCTGTTACTGCTTTATTTTATTATATATTCATTCCATAAGCATATAGAATCTGACATATGACTTTTATGCTATTAATATACCAGTGCAATATTTGAATTGAAACATTATGTATTTCATATTCATTTTGTAGTTCTTTATTGAGATATGTCTGCTCAGGATAATGGTCAGCCCAGTGTGAGTAAATTCGTGTTTATACTATATGTTCTTTAACTTGAATAATTTGAAATATTAATGTTTCTTTCATGTAATTAGCAAGAGTCCATGAGCTAGTGATGTATGGGATATACATTCCTACCAGGAGGGGCAAAGTTTCCCAAACCTCAAAATGCCTATAAATACACCCTCACCACACCCACAAATCAGTTTTACAAACTTTGCCTCCCATGGAGGTAGTGAAGTAAGTTTGTGCTAGATTCTACGTTGATATGCGCTTTGCAGCAGGCTGGAGCCCGGTTTTCCTGTGTGCAGTGAATGTCAGAGGGATGTGAAGAGAGTATTGCCTATTTGAATTCAATGGTCTCCTTCTACGGGATCTATTTCATAGGTTCTCTGTTATCGGTCGTAGAGATTCATCTCTTACCTCCCTTTTCAGATCGACGATATACTCTTATATACCATTACCTCTACTGATTCTCGTTTCAGTACTGGTTTGGCTTTCTACAACATGTAGATGAGTGTCCTGGGGTAAGTAAGTCTTATTTTTTGTGATACTCTAAGCTATGGTTGGGCACTTTTATATAAAGTTCTAAATATATGTGTTTAAACATTTATTTGCCTTGATTCAGGATGATCAATTTTCCTTATTTCAGACAGTCAGTTTCATTATTTGGGATAATGCATATGAATTAAGACATTTTTTCTTACCTTCAAAATTGACTTATTTCCCTGTGGGCTGTTAGGCTCGAGGGGGCTGAAAATGCTTTATTTTATTGTGTCATTCTTGGCGCGGCCTTTTTTGGCGCAAAAAAATTTCTTTGTCATTTCCGGCTTCATACTTGTCGCCGGAAGTTGTTCGTGTTTGCGTCATTTTTTTGACGTTTTGCGCCAAAAATGTCGGCGTCACCGGCTTTTTTGGCGCCAAAAAATGTGGGCGTCATTTTTGTCTCCACCTTTTTTCTCACATTATTTAAGTCTCATTTTTCATTTGCTTCTGGTTGCTAGAGGCTTGTTCATTGGCATTTTTTCCCATTCCTGAAACTGCCTTTTAAGGAATTTGATAGATTTTGCTTTATATGTTGTTTTTTCTCTTACATATTGCAAGATGTCTCAGATTGACCCTGGATCAGAAGCTACTTCTGGAAAAACGCTGCCTGATGCTGGTTCCACCAAAGTTGTATCTGCTGTAAACTTGTGGTATCTGTCCCTCCGGCTGTAGTTTGTGATGAATGTCATGATAAGCTTGCTAATGCAGATAGTATTTCCATTAGTAATATACCATTACCTGTTGCTGTTCCATCAACATCTAATACTCAGGATGTTCCTGTTAATATAAGAGATTTTGTTTCTAAATCTATTAGGAAGGCTATGTCTGTTATTCCTCCTTCCAGTAAACGTAAAAGGTCTTTTAAAACTTCACATTTTTCAGATGATTTTTTAAATGAACATCATCATTCTGATTTGTCTGTTTCTGATGATGATTTTTCTGGTTCAGAGGATTCTGTCTCAGATATTGACACTGATAAATCTTCATATTTATTTAAAATGGAATTTATTCGTTCTTTACTTAAAGAAGTTTTAATCGCATTAGAGATGGAGGATTCTAGTCCTCTTGATACTAAATCTACTTAGCGTTTAAATTCGGTTTTTAAACCTCCTACAGTTATTCCGGAAGTTTTTCCTGTCCCTGATGCTATTTCTGAAGTAATTTCTAGGGAATGGAATAATCTGTGTAATTCATTTACTCCTTCTAAAAGGTTTAAGAAATTGTATCCTGTGCCATCTGACAGATTAGAGTTTTGGGACAAAATTCCTAAAGTTGATGGGGCTATCTCTACTCTCGCTAAACGTACTACTATTCCTACGGCAGATAGTACTTCCTTTAAGGATCCTTTAGATAGGAAAATTGATTCCTTTCTAAGGAAAGCTTATTTATGTTCAGGTAATCTTCTTAGGCCTGCTATTTCTTTGGCTGATGTTGCGGCAGCTTCCACTTTTTGGTTGGAGGCTTTGGCACAACAAGTGTCAGATCATAATACTCATAGCATTGTTAAACTTCTTCAACATGCTAATAACTTTATTTGTGATGCCATCTTTTGATATCATTAGAGTTGATGTCAGGTATATGTCTTTAGCTATTTTAGCTAGAAGAGCTTTATGGCTTAAAACTTGGAATGCAGATATGTCTTCTAAGTCAACTTTGCTTTCCCTTTCTTTTCAAGGTAATAAATTGTTTGGTTCCCAGTTGGATTCTATTATTTCAACTGTTACTGGGGGGAAGGGAACTTTTTTACCTCAGGATAAAAAATCTAAATATAGGAACAGAAGCCTGATCCTTCCCCTAAAGGAACAGTTTCTGTTTGGAAACCATCTCCAGTCTGGAATAAATCCAAGCCTTTTAGAAAGCAAAAGCCAGCTCCCAAGTCCACATGAAGGTGCGGCCCTCATTCCAGCACAGCTGGTAGGGGGCAGATTACGATTTTTCAAAGAAATTTGGATCAATTCGATTCACAGTCTTTGGATTCAGAACATTGTTTCACAAGGGTACAGAATAGGTTTCAAGGTAAGGCCTCCTGCAAGAAGATTTTTTCTTTCTCGCATTCCAATAAATCCAGTGAAGGCTCAAGCATTTCTGAAATGTGTTTCAGATCTAGAGTTGGCTGGAGTAATTGTGCCAGTTCCAGTTCTGGAACAGGGTCTGGGGTTTTACTCCAATCTATTAATTGTACCAAAGAAGGAGAATTCCTTCAGACCAGTTCTGGATTTAAAAATATTGAATCGTTATGTAAGGATACCAACATTCAAAATGGTAACTATAAGGACTATTCTGCCTTTTGTTCAGCAAGGGCATTATATGTCTACAATAGATTTACAGGATGCATATCTGCATATTCCGATTCATCCAGGTCACTATCAGTTTCTGAGATTCTCTTTTCTAGACAAGCATTACCAATTTGTGGCTCTGCCGTTCGGCCTAGCAACAGCTCCAAGGATTTTTTCAAAGGTTCTCGGTGCCCTGCTATCTGTAATCAGAGAACAGGGTATTGTGGTATTTCCTTATTTGGACGATATCTTGGTACTTGCTCAGTCTTCACATTTAGCAGAATTTCATACGAATCGACTTGTGTCATTTCTTCAAGAACATGGTTGGAGGATCAATTTACCAAAGAATTCATTGATTCCTCAGATAAGGGTAACCTTTTTAGGTTTCCAAATAGATTCAGTGTCCATGACTTTGTCTCTGACGGACAAGAGACGTCTGAAATTGGTTTCAGCTTGTCGAAACCTTCAGTCTCAATCATTCCCTTCAGTAGCCTTATGCATGGAAATTCTAGGTCTTATGACTGCTGCATCGGATGCGATCCCCTTTGCTCGTTTTCACATGCGACCTCTTCAGCTTTGTATGCTGAACCAGTGGTGCAGGGATTATACAAAGATATCACAGTTAATATCTTTAAATCCGATTGTACGACACTCTCTGACGTGGTGCACAGATCACCATCGTTTAGTTCAAGGGGCTTCTTTTGTTCTTCCAACCTGGACTGTGATCTCAACAGATGCGAGTCTGACAGGTTGGGGAGCTGTATGGGGGTCTCTGACAGCGCAGGGGGTTTGGGAATCTCAGGAGGCGAGATTACCCATTAACATTTTGGAACTCCGTGCGATTTTCAGAGCTCTTCAGTCGTGGCCTCTTCTGAAGAGAGAATCGTTCATTTGTTTTCCGACGGACAATGTCACAACCGTGGCATATGTCAATCATCAAGGGGGGACTCACAGTCCTCTGGCTATGAAAGAAGTATCTCGGATACTTGCTTGGGCGGAATCCAGCTCCTGTCTAATTTCTGCGGTTTACATCCCAGGTGTAGACAATTGGGAAGCAGATTATCTCAGTCGCCAGACGTTACATCCGGGCGAATGGTCTCTTCACCCAGAGGTGTTTCTTCAGATTGTTCAAATCTGGGGTCTTCCAGAAATAGATCTGATGGCTTCTCATCTAAACAAGAAACTTCCCAGGTATCTGTCCAGATCCAGGGATCCTCAGGCGGAGGCAGTGGATGCATTGTCACTTCCTTGGAAGTATCATCCTGCCTATATCTTTCCGCCTCTGGTTCTTCTTCCAAGAGTGATCTCCAAGATTCTAAAAGAGCGTTCGTTTGTTCTGCTGGTGGCTCCAGCATGGCCTCACAGGTTTTGGTATGCGGATCTTGTTCGGATGGCTACTTGCCAACCTTGGACTCTTCCGTTAAGACCAGACCTTCTATCTCAAGGTCCTTTTTTCCATCAGGATCTCAAATCATTAAATTTGAAGGTATGGAGATTGAACGCTTGATTCTCAGTCATAGAGGTTTCTCTGACTCCGTAATTAATACTATGTTACAGGCTCGTAAATCTGTGTCTAGGAAGATATATTATAGAGTCTGGAAGACTTACATTTCTTGGTGCTCTTCTCATCAATTTTCCTGGCATTCTTTTAGAATTCCTAGAATTTTACAATTTCTTCAGCATGGTCTGGATAAAGGTTTGTCTGCAAGTTCTTTGAAAGGACAAATTTCTGCTCTTTCTGTGTTGTTTCACAGAAAGATCGCTAATCTTCCTGATATTAATTGTTTTGTACAGGCTTTGGTTCGTATAAAACCTGTCATTAAGTCAATCTCTCCTCCTTGGAGTTTGAATTTGGTTCTGGGGGCTTTACAAGCTCCTCCGTTTGAACCTATGCATTCTCTGGACATTAAATTACTTTCTTGGAAAGTTCTGTTCCTTTTGGCCATCTCTTCTGCTAGAAGAGTTTCAGAGTTATCTGCTCTTTCTTGTGAATCTCCTTTTCTGATTTTTCATCAGGATAAGGCGGTGTTGCGGACTTCATTTAAATTTTTACCTAAAGTTGTGAACTCTAACAACATTAGTAGAGAAATTGTGGTTCCTTCATTGTGTCCTAATCCTAAGAATTCTAAGGAAAGATTGTTGCATTCTTTGGATGTAGTTAGAGCTTTGAAATATTATGTTGAAGCTACTAAAGATTTCTGAAAGACTTCTAGTCTATTTGTTATTTTTTCCGGTTCCAGGAAAGGTCAGAAGGCCTCTGCCATTTCTTTGGCATCTTGGTTAAAATCTTTGATTCATCATGCTTATTTCGAGTCGGGTAAAACTCCGCCTCAAAGGATTACAGCTCATTCTACTAGGTCAGTTTCTACTTCCTGGGCGTTTAGGAATGAAGCTTCGGTTGATCAGATTTGCAAAGCAGCCACTTGGTCTTCTCTGCATACTTTTACTAAATTCTACCATTTTGATGTGTTTTCTTCTTCCGAAGCAGTTTTTGGTAGAAAAGTACTTCAGGCAGCTGTTTCAGTTTGATTCTTCTGCTTATAATTTCAGTTTTTCATTATAAGATTAAACTTTATTTTGGGGTGTGGATTATTTTTTCAGCGGAATTGGCTGTCTTTATTTTATCCCTCCCTCTCTAGTGACTCTGTGACTCTTGCGTGGAAGTTCCACATCTTGGGTATTTATTATCCCATACGTCACTAGCTCATGGACTCTTGCTAATTACATGAAAGAAAACATAATTTATGTAAGAACTTACCTGATAAATTCATTTCTTTCATATTAGCAAGAGTCCATGAGGCCCACCCTTTTTGTGGTGGTTATGATTTTTTTGTATAAAGCACAGTTATTCCAATTCCTTATTTTTTATGCTTTCGCACTTTTTTCTTATCACCCCACTTCTTGGCTATTCGTTAAACTGATTTGTGGGTGTGGTGAGGGGTGTATTTATAGGTATTTTGAGGTTTGGGAAACTTTGCCCCTCCTGGTAGGAATGTATATCCCATACGTCACTAGCTCATGGACTCTTGCTAATATGAAAGAAATGAATTTATCAGGTAAGTTCTTACATAAATTATGTTTTTTGTTAAAGGCTATTAGATCTGTCTTTATATTAAATATGCACTGGTTTAGTATGACCTTAAGCTATTATTTGTATTGCACCTGATTGGATTTTGTTGGCTTTCCTGTCCTTTATTGCTACCATTTGGGAGAAAAATAGCAAAATGCCTTGATGTTATAACACACATACTATTTTTTAGCTAATTTCAGCCCATAAGTTTAAAGGGACATTGTATGGTAAATGTTCTCTCATTACCTGCTATACACATAGATTTAGAGTTTTGCGTTAGAAGGGGTGCGTTAGCTACGCATGTTTTTTTCCCCCCGCACCTTTTAAACAACGCTGGTATTTAGAGTTCTCTGAAGGGCTTCGTTAGGCTCCAAAAAGGGAGCGTAGAGCATAATTTACCGCCACATCAACTCTAAATACCAGCGTTGCTTACGGACGCGGCCAGCTTCAAAAACGTGCTCGTGCACGATATCCCCATAGGAAACAATGGGGCAGTTTGAGCTGAAAAAAACCCTAACACCTGCAAAAAAGCAGCGTTCAGCTCCTAATGCAGCCCCATTGTTTCCTATGGGGAAACACTTCCTAAGTCTACACCTAACATGTACCCCGAGTCTAAACACCCCTAACCTTACATTTATTAACCCCTAATCTGCCGCCCCCACTATCGCTGACCCCTGCATTTTATTATTAACCCCTAATCTGCCGCTCCGTACACCGCCGCAACCTACATTATAGCTATGAACCCCTAATAGGCTGCCCTTAACATTGCCAACCCCTATATTATATTTATTAACCCCTAATCTGCCCCCCAACGTCGCCTCTACCTAACTACACTTATTAACCCCTAATCTGCCGACCGGTCCTCGCCGCCACTATAATAAATGTATTAACCCCTAAACCGCCTCACTCCCGCCTCAAAAACCCTATAATAAATAGTATTAACCCCTAATCTGCCCTCCCTAACATCGCCGACACCTAACTTCAAGTATTAACCCCTAATCTGCCGACCGGACCTCACCGCTACTCTAATAAATGTATTAACCCCTAAAGCTAAGTCTAACACTAACACCCCCCTAAATTAAATATAATTTAAATCTAACGAAATAAAATAAATCTTATTAAATAAATTAATCCTATTTAAAGCTAAATACTTACCTGTAAAATAAACCCTAATATAGTTACAATATAACGAATAATTACCTACAATTACCTACAATTAAATCAACTAAACTAAATTACAAAAAAAAAAACTCCCGACGGCGACTCCCGACGAATGAAGGTTCCTTTAAGTGACGTCATCCAAGATGGCGTCCCTCGAATTCCGATTGGCTGATAGGATTCTATCAGCCAATCGGAATTAAGGTAGGAAAAATCCGATTGGCTGATCCAATCAGCCAATCAGATTGAGCTCGCATTCTATTGGCTGTTCCGATCAGCCAATAGAATGCGAGCTCAATCTGATTGGCTGATCCAATCAGCCAATCAGATTGAACTTGAATCTGATTGGCTGATTCAATCAGCCAATCAGATTTTTCCTACCTTAATTCCGATTGGCTGATAGAATCCTATCAGCCAATCGGAATTTGAGGGACGCCATCTTGGATGACGTCACTTAAAGGAACCTTCATTCGTCGGGAGTCGCCGTCGGGAGTTTTTTTTTTTGTAATTTCAGATTTTTCCTACCTTAATTCCAATTGGCTGATAGAATCCTATCAGCCAATCAGAATTCGAGGGACGCCATCTTGGATGACGTCACTTAAAGGAACCTTCATTCGTCGGGAGTCGCCGGAAGAAGAAGATGGATTCGCGTCGGCTACTTCAAGATGGTCCCGCTCCGCACCAGATGGATGAAGATAGAAGACGCTGCCTGGATGAACATGTCTACCGGTCCGGATGTCCTCTTCTTGCCGGATAGGATGAAGACTTCGGACCCTCTTCTGGACCTCTTCTTGCCCGGATAGGATGAAGACTTCGGACCCTCTTCTGGACGGATCGGTGATACCCGGCGTGGTGAAGATAAGGTAGGGAGATCTTCAGGGATTAGTGTTAGGTTTTTTAAGGGGTGTTTGGCTTAGATTAGGGGTATGTGGGTGGTGGGTTGTAATGTTAGGGGGGGGTATTGTATGGTTTTTTTTAAATGCAAAAGAGCTGTTTTCTTTGGGGCATACCCCGCAAAAGGCCCTTTTAAGGGCTGGTAAGGTAATAGAGCTGTTAACTTTTTATTTTAGAATAGGGTAGGGCATTTTTTTATTTTGGGGGGCTTTGTTATTTTTTTAGGGGGCTTAGAGAAGGTGTAATTAGTTTAAAATTCTTGTAATCTTTTTTTATTTTTTGGAATTTAGTGTTTGTTTTTTTGAAATTTAGTTTAGTTGATTTAATTGTAGATAATTGTAGATAGTTTAGTTAATTAATTTATTGATAGTGTAGTGTTAGGTTTAATTGTAACTTAGGTTAGGATTTATTTTACAGGTAATTTTGTACTTATTTTAACTAGGTAGCTATTAAATAGTTATTAACTATTTAATAGCTATTGTACCGAGTTAAAATAAATAAAAAGTTGCCTGTAAAATAAATATAAATCCTAAAATAGCTACAATATAATTATTCGTTATATTGTAGCTATATTAGGGTTTATTTTACAGGTAAGTATTTAGCTTTAAATAGGATTAATTTATTTAATAAGATTTAATTTATTTCGTTAGATTTAAATTATATTTAACTTAGGGGGGTGTTAGTTTTAGGGTTAGACTTAGCTTTAGGGGTTAATACATTTATTAGAGTAGCGGTGAGGTCCGGTCGGCAGATTAGGGGTTAATACTTGAAGTTAGGTGGCGGCAATGTTAGGGAGGGCTATACTATTTATTATAGGGTTTGCGAGGCGGAAGTGCGGCGGTTTAGGGGTTAATACATTTATTATAGTGGCGGCGAGGTCCGGTCGGCAGATTATGGGTTAATAAGTGTAGTTAGGTAGCGGCGACATTGGGGGGGCAGATTAGGGGTTAATAAATATTCTGTAGGTGTCGGCGATGTTAGGGGCAGCAGATTAGGGGTACATAGGGATAATGTAGGTTGCGGCGGTGTGCGGTCGGCAGATTAGGGGTTAAAAAAAATTATTAGAGTGGCGGCGATGTGGGGGGACCTCGGTTTAGGGGTACATAGGTAGTTTATGGGTGTTAGTGTACTTTAGAGCACAGTAGTTAAGAGCTTTATAAACCGGCATTAGCCCATAAAGCTCTTAACTCCTGACTTTTATCTGAGGCTGGAGTCTTGTCGTTAGAGTTCTAACGCTCACTTCAGCCAAGACTCTAAATACCGGCGTTAGGAAGATCCCATTGAAAAGATAGTATACGCAATTGATGTAAGGGGAACTGCGGTATGGAAAAGTCGCGACTGGAAAGTGAGCGTTAGACCCTTTCCTGACTGACTCTAAATACCAGCGTGCGGCCAAAACCAGCTTTAGGACCCCTTAACGATGGTTTGGACGGCTAACACAGAACTCTAAATCTAGGCGATAGTGTATTAAATTGTTTGGAAAATGTTTTGTCATTTGAAATAGCTGCTTTTGTCTATTGACAACACCAGCTATACTGAAAATATGACAAACGCTCTGTTCTTTGTAGAAAAGCTATGTGAACAAGAGACAACAGCATAAATTAACCTCCCAGTGGTGGGTGATAGGTTTTTGTTACTGAAATAGCTGGTTTTGCTCATTGAATCCCACCAATCATAATTAGCATTTCAATAACTATTAGACTTTGTGCTTATAGAGAAAAATAACACAAGCAGCTTTGCTTACTTTGCCTGGATAGCCCATTTTAATGGGCATATCATTGAGAACAATACATTTTCTCATACATTTAATACTATGCAGCAGGTATAACGTAATTTGGAACACATTGAGGGAAAAAACAGTACAGTGTCTCTTTTACTGCCCTGAAAATGTTTTTTTGGCAAATGTGTACTATGTAATAATAAGGCAAAACTTTTTGCACCAATTTTACTGATTATTATATTGGGATAATGAGCAAACTCTGTCTCATGCTCAGGATAATGAGACATGTGACCTGGAGATGGGCATGAACTCAGAATGTTTAAAATGTGCATAATTAAATATTGCTTCCAGCCTAAAACATTGTATAACCTTTGAAATAAAACCTTTATTCTAATTAAACATGTGCAGCATATAATAATTATGTTCATGTGCCTTCCACACCTATTGAAACACACCTATTATCTCCAGATAAAACACAGTGTAAAAACAATAATAACATGTGAACACATATTAACACTGTGCTAATTTAAAGCTCCAAATATACAAATGAGTAAAAATAGAAACGTCTAAAATATAAAGAATTGAAGTTATCATCTCAAATAGAGAGTGCAGAAACATATTAGGAGCTAAAGTGATATGACACCCAAGTTTTTTTCTTTTAGTATTCAGATAGAAAATACAATGTTAAACCATTTTGCAGTTTACGTCTATTAACTAATCTGATTCATTCTCTTGATATCATAGTAACACAGTAGATGAGGTTGAAGTCAATCAAGTTCAACCTATACAATCAAATATACTTACAAAAAAGCTCCAGTTGAGCTTAAATTAATCCCACTAAAAGCTGACCCATTTAATACAAGCAATCATATCCATGAATTCTGTTTCTAGCCAAAAATGTACCTAAAGGATTTTTAAATGTATCTAAGGTATTGGCATTCACTACCTAATTTGGTAATGAGTTCCACAATTTTATTGCTCTCACAGTGAAAAAACATTTCCGTTGCAGGTGATTAAATTTCCTTTCCTCCAGCCATAAATTGTGACCTCTTGTCACAAACAATTTTCTTGGAATAAACAGAGCTTCTGCCACCTCTGTATATGGGCCTTGAATATATTTATATAAAGCGATCATGTCACCACTCAAGTGCCTTTTTTCTATAGAAAACAGACCCAGGTTGGCTAACCTCTCCTCATAGCTTAAAATTCTCCTTTCTCCTTATTAGCTTTGTAGCCCTTCTCTGAACTTTTTCTGCAATGTCATTTTTTTTAGAGCAGACCTCAGAACTGCACTCCATACTCAAGATGAGGTCTTACCAGGGATTTATATAGTGACATAATTATGCTCTCATCCTTTGAATCAATGCCTCTTTTAATAAATGCTAGTATCTTAATAGCCTTAGAAGCTGGTGCCCTGCATCGTGCACCCATCTTTAGCTATTACTACTCCCAAATCACTTTCCTTCTCTGTTTGGCCAAGTCTTGTCCCATTTAAATAATACATTGCCTGCTTATTTTTACTTCCAAAATGTAGAACCTTGCATTTTCCCGTATTAAATCTAATTTTCCATTTACCTGCCCATACTTCTAATTTTTGCAGATCCCTTGTAGCGAATGTTCATCCTGCTCTGACCTAATGACCTTACTTAAGTTAGTATCATCTGCAAAAATAAAGATGTTACTTTTTAATCCATGCTACTAGTCATTAATTAAAATATTAAAAAGAACAGGGCCCAGTCCCACGGGGGACTCCACTGATTACCTTTGTCCAATCTGAGAATGATCCATTCACTACTATTTGTTGCTCCCTATCTTTTATCCAGTTATTTATCCATGAACTAACATTTTCAGCTATTCCCAGTCCCTTAATTTTGTACATTAACCCCTTAATGACCACAGCACTTTTCCATTTTCTGTCCGTTTGGGACCAAGGCTATTTTTACATTTCTGCGGTGTTTGTGTTTAGCTGTAATTTTCCTCATACTCATTTACTGTACCCACACATATTATATACAGTTTTTCTCGCCATTAAATGGGCTTTCTAAAGATACCATTATTTTCATCATATCTTATAATTTACTGTAAAAAAAATTATAAAATATGAGGAAAAAATGGAAAAAAACGCAGTTTTTCTAACTTTGACCCCCAAAATCTGTTACACATCTACAACCACTAAAAAACACCCATGCTAAATAGTTTCTAAATTTTGTCCTGAGTTTAGAAATACCCAATGTTTACATGTTCTTTGCTTTTTTTGCAAGTTATAGGGCAATAAATACAAGTAGCACTTTGCTATTTCCAAACCACTTTTTTTCAAAATTAGCGCTAGTTACATTGGGACACTGATATCTGTCTGGAATCCCTGAATATCCCTTGACATGTATATATATTTTTTTAGAAGACATCCCAAAGTATTGATCTAGGCCCATTTTGGTATATTTCATGCCACCATTTCACTACAAAATGCGATCAAATAAAAAAAAATGTTCACTTTTTCACAAATGTTTTCACAAACTTCAGGTTTCTCATTGAAATTATTTACAAACAACTTGTGCAATTATGGCATACATGGTTGTAAATGTTTCTCTGGGATCCCCTTTGTTCAAAAATAGCAGACATATATGGCTTTGGCATCGCCTTTTGGTATTTAGAAGGCCGCTAAATGACGCTGCGCACCACACGTGTATTATGCCCAGCAGTGAAGGGGTTAATTAGGGAGCATGTAGGGAGCTTGTAGTTTTAATTTTAGCTTTAGTGTAGTGAGGTAGACAACCCAAAGTATTGATCTAGGCCCATTTTGGTATATTTCATGCTACCATTTCACCGCCAAATGCGAACAAATAAAAATAAAACGTAAAATTTTCCCAATTTTAGGTTTCTCACTAAAATTATTTACAAACAGCTTGTGCAATTATGGCATAAATGGTTGTAAAAGCTTCTCTGGGATCCCCTTTGTTCAGAAATAGCAGACATATATGGCTTTGGCGTTGCTTTTTGGCAATTAGAAGGCCGCTAAATGCCGCTGCGCACCATACGTTTATAATGCCCAGCAGTGAAGGGGTTAATTAGGGAGCTTTTAGGGAGCTTGCAGGGTTAATTTTAGCTTTAGTGTAGGTATCAACCTCCCACATGACACATCACCCCCCCAGATCCCTCCCAAACAGCTCTCTTCCCTCCCCCACCCCACAATTGTCCCCGCCATCTTAAGTACTGGCAGTAAGTCTGCCAGTAATAAAATAAGAGTTTTTTTGGGGTTTTTTTTTTTTTTAAATAATAATTCTGTTCTGTAGTATCCTCCCTTAGCCCCCAACCTCCCTGATCCCCCCCCAAACAGCTCTCTAACCCCCCTCTCTCTGCCTTATTGCACCATATTGGGTACTGGCAGCTGTCTGCCAGTGCCCAGTTTGAAATGAAATATGTTTTTTTTTATTTTTATTAAAAAAAATACTATTTTCTGTAGTGTAGCTGCCCTCCCTCAACCCCCAACCCCTACCAGATCGCTAAACATTTGAGCTGCTAAAGTTTTGAGCTGCCCACCCTCACTCCCACCGAGTACCATTATTGTTTCATAGTGTAGGGTTCCCACCCGCCCGCGCGCGCCCCCGCTCCCGTGCACGCGCGCGCGCCCGCTCCCGTGCACGCGCGCGCACCCGCAATCGATCCCGCCCCCCTTCCCACCGATGGCCGCCCACCCGCCTTCCTTGGTAAGCTCCCACCCACCAACGAACATGGCCATCAATGGCCGATGCAGAGAGGGCCACAGGGTGGCTCTCTCTGCATCGGACGGCTAAAAAATGTTATAGCAGGATGCCTCAATATCGCTTCCACTGCTTTCAAAGACCAACGACGTACAGGGTACGTCCTTGGTCGTTAACTGCATTTTTTTGCAGGACGTACCCCATACGTCTTTGGTCGTTAAGGGGTTAAAGGGACATTCCAGTCAAAATTTAAATGCACATAGATTAATTACATATTTAAATAGAAAGATATTTGCAATATACTTGTATTGGCAAAAATGCTTTTAGTAAAAATTATCACTGTTTTAGTGTTAACATTTTTCTCTACATGTGCATGTGAAGCTAGATATTGTTACTGCACCCACATTTTATTTAATGCAGCTGCTCAGATCATCACTGGGGCTTGTATTATGTCAGCAATTAACAAATTGAGTCACTACCAGATGGTAAAATCACCTTAGGATCTCTGAGCAAGTGCTGTGTTTACAATGCTGGTGCACGGTGCATACTTAAATACACTTTTGAAACAGCTATAGCTTTTATTAGAAGCATTTTTGCTAATAAATGTATATTACTAAATTGCTTCTATTCAATTCCGAAATGCACCCATGTGATTTTCAATTTTGGCTGGAATATCCCTTTAATCTCTCATGTGGCACTTTATCAAACGCCTTTGCAAAATCTAAGTATATCACATCCACTGATTCCCCTTTATCTATATTTTTACTTACTTTCTCGTAGAGTCTAATAAGATTAGTTTAACATGATCTATTTCTCATAAAACCATGCTTTTTTGAACTCATAATCTTGTTTACACGAATATACTCATCAATATAATCCCTTAAAATCCCTTCAAGTATCTTCCCCACTATTGATGTCAGACTAACTGGTCTATAGCTTCCTGGATCAGCTCGGCTTCCCCTTTTGAAGAGTGGCACCACATCAGCTTTATGCCAGTCCTGGGGTACCATGCCTGAGGATAACGAGTCTTGAAAAATTTAGATTAGAGGTTTGTCTATAACAGTGCTAAGTTCCCGTAAAACCCTTCGGTGTATTCTATCTGGGCCTGGAGTTTTATTTACCTTTATATTATACAGTTTGTTTAAGGAGAAGCAATGCACTACTGGGGGCTAGCTAATCGCATCTAGTCAGCCAATTACAAGAGACAAATCTGTGCAGGCACCTAACGCTAAATAGCTCCCACTAATGTAGGATATGTACATATTGTTTTTTCAACAATGGATTCCAAGAGAATAAAATACATTTGAAAATAGAAGTTAATTTAAAAGTTTCTCAAAATGACATGCTCTATCTGAATCATTCAAGTTTAATTTTGACTTTTCTATCCCTTTAAATGCAATTTAAGCCAAAATGTTTCTGACACTAGTCAGAGCTACTTTAGCTATAAGTATTAGGCTCAATCAGAAATTCTGGTTATGCAGCATACACCTCAAATACAAGGAAAAGGCAAGCTATAGCATGATTCTGTAAATATGTCAGTGAAATTGCTTATTAAAGCTACGTTAGCTCTAAGTAACAAGCTCAATTCAAAATCATTCCAGTAAACCAGGAACACTTGGTAATAAAAATAATAAAACACATAAAATAAAAACAATAAAATAACACTCAGGGAGTCATAATAGATCACAATTGGCTAGATTACGAATTTTGTGGTATGGGGGGAAAAAGCATCATTAAGGCTCTTTTTCACTACCGCTGGTATTACGAGTCTTGTAGGTTTAGGGGCACCGCACACTTTTTTGTCCGTAACGCAACGTAAGTACCGCAGCTTTCAAAAAGTCCTTTTTCAATGGGACTTCCTTTGCGCCGGTATTACGAGTCTGCCTGGGAGGCCAAAAAGTGAGCGGTACAGCCTATACCGCCAAGATCAATATCGTAAACTGAAAGTCAGTAGTTATGGGTTTTACGCTACAAAGCTGTTAAAAAGTACACTAACACCCATAAACTACCTATTAACCCCTAAACCGAGGCCCTCCCGCATTGCAAACACTGAAATAAAATTATTAACACCTAATCTGCTGCTCCGGACATCGCATCGTAAACACTAGTTAAATATTATTAACCCCTAATCTGCTGTCCCTAACATCGCTGCAACCTACATTACAGTTATTAACCCCTAATCTGCCGCCCCCAACGTCGCCGCCACTATACTAAAGTTATTAACCCCTAAACCTAACCCTAAGTCTAACCCTAACACCCACTAACTTTAATATAATTAAAATAAATCTAATTAAAAATTCCTATCATTAACTAAACAATTCCTATTTAAAACTAAATACGTACCTGTAAAATAAGTTTGTATTTATTTTAACTAGTTAGAATAGTTAGTAAATAGTTATTAACTATTTACTAACTACCTAGCTAAAATAAATACAAAGTTACCTGTAAAATAAAACCTAACCTGTCTTACACTAACACCTAACCTTACACTACAATTAACTAAATTACAAAAAAACAAACCAACACTAAATTACACAAAATAAAAATAATAAATGATCACATATTTAAACTAATTACACCTAATCTAATAGCCCTATCAAAATAAAAAAAAACCCTCCCAAAAAAAATAAAAACCTAGCCTAAACTAAACTACCAATAGCCCTTAAAAGTGCCTTTTGCGGGGCATTGCCCCAAAGAAATCAGCACTTTTACCTGTAAAAAAATACAAACAACCCCCCAACAGTAAAACCCACCACCCACACAACCAATCCCCCAAATAAAATCCTAACTAAAAAAAACTAAGCTCCCCATTGCCCTGAAAAGAGCATTTGAATGGGCATTGCCCTTAAAAGGGCATTTAGCTCTTTTTCAAGTGCCCAAACCTTAATCTAAAAATAAAACCCACCCAATAAACCCTTAAAAAAACCTAACACTAACCCTCCGAAGATCCACTTACAGTTTTGAAGACCGGACATCCATTCTCAACGAAGCCGGGAGAAGTCTTCATCCAAGCCAGCAGAAGTGGTCCTCCAGACGGGCAGAAGTCTTCATCCAGATGGCATCTTCTATGTTCATCCATCCGGCGCAGAGCGGCTCCATTTTCAAGACATCCGGCGCGGAGCATCCTCTTCTTACGACGACTATTCCAGAATGAAGGTTCCTTTAAGTGATGTCATCCAAGATGGCGTCCCTTGAATTTCAATTGGCTGATAGAATTCTATCGGAATTAAAGGTAAAAAAACCTATTGGCTGATGCAATCAGCCAATAGGATTGAGCTTGAATTCTATTGGCTGTTCCAATCAGCCAATAGAATGTGAGCTCAATCCTATTGGCTGATTGGATCAGCCAATAGGATTGAAGCTCAATCCTATTGGCTGATTGCATCAGCCAATAGGATTCTTTCACCCTTAATTACGATTGGCTGATAGAATTCTATCAACCAATTGGAATTCAAGGGACGCCATCTTGGATGACGTCACTAAAAGGAACCTTCATTCTTCGTTAGCTGTGTAAAGAAGAGGATGCTCCGCACCGGATATTTTGAAGATGGAGCCGCTCCGCGCTGGATGGATGAAGATAGAAGTTGCCATCTGGATGAAGACTTCTGCCGGCTTGGATGAAGACTTCGGCCCGCTTGGATGAAGGCTTCTCCCGGCTTCATGAGGACTTCTGCCCGCTTGGATGAAGACTTCTGCTGCTTCATTGAGGATGGATGTCTAATAGGGCTATTAGATTAGGTGTAATTAGTTTAAATATTTGCTAATTTATTTTTTATTTTGTGTAATTTAGTGTTTGTTTGTTTTTTTGTAATTTAGTTAATTGTATTTAATTAATGTAATTTATTTAATTGTAGTGTAAGGTTAGGTGTTAGTGTAAGACAGGTTAGGCTTTATTTTACAGGTAAATTTGTATTTATTTTAACTAGGTAGTTAGTAAATAGTTAATAACTATTTACTAACTAGTCTACCTAGTTAAAATAAATACAAACTTGCCTGTAAAATAAAAATAAACCCTAAGATAGATACAATGTAACTATTAGTTATATTGTAGCTAGCTTATGGTTAATTTTATAGGTAAGTATTTAGTTTTAAATAGGAATTATTTAGTTAATGATAGTAATATTTATTAAATTTATTTTAAGTATATTAAAGTTAGTGGGTGTTAGGGTTAGGGTTAGACTTAGGGTTAGGTTTAGGGGTTTATAACTTTAGTATAGTGGCGGCGACATTGGGGCAGCAGATTAGGGGTTAATAACTGTAATGTAGGTAGCGGCGACATTGGGGCGGCAGATTAGGGGTTAATAACTGTAATGTAGGTGGCGGCGACATTGGGGGCGACAGATTAGGGATTAATAAGTATAATGTAGGTGTCGGCGATGTCGGGGGCAGCAGATTAGGGGTGTTTAGACTCGGGGTTTATGTTAGGGTGTTAGGTGTAAACATAACTTTTCTTTCCCCTTAGGAATCAATGGGGCTGCGTTACGGAGCTTTACGCTCCTTTATTGCAGGTGTTTTTTTCAGCCGGCTCTCCCCATTGATGTCTATGGAGAAATCGAGCACGTAAAAGCAGCTCAAAGCAGCGCTGGTATTGGAGTGCGGTATGGAGCTCAATTTTGCTCAACGCTCACTTATTGCCTGCTAACGCTGGGTTTATGAAAACCTGTAATAGCAGTGCTGTAGGGAGGTGAGCGGTGACAATAACTTGCAAGTTAGCACCAAGCAGCTCTTACCGCAAAACTCGTAATCTAGCCGTTAGACTTCATTTATCAAATATTTACAATAGCGCCAAAGTCAGTAATTCCAGGAAAAGGCTGAATTGTGTTCAGGCAACTTTACATGCTACCAATAGGTATGTTTTCTGATATAATAGTGCTCAACTGAGTTCAGCGTCTGTATACCCTAATTGTAGCCAGTTATTTATCAGCCAGCGAACACCTCTTCAAAAGTCTTCAAAAGCTTTATTTATTATCCAACCAATTTTTAAATCTGGACTATGAGTACAAGTATTTGGGGAAGAAAAAACTTTTATTAAATGATTTATTCAAAAGAATACTTAATTCAATTGGTGCATGGTCCAGAAATAACAATTGGGAAAATCTCAGTTTTAGGTCCTTGACCAAGTAATCTCTCATGTATCAAGAAAAGATCTATCCTAGAAAAAGACGTGTTTTAGATTGACAAGTAAAGCCCAAGCTTATCTGGATTTTGGCTACGCCAGGCATTCTTTAAATTCATTATTTTTATGAATTTTTTGAACCATAAAATTTCTATTCTTAGAGCCTTACCCTGTGCATTACCTGAACTATGCCGGTCTAATGGAAACTGTTATATAAGATTAAAATCCCCCCTATTATTAACTTAGCTTCTGAGTATTCTAGAAGTTTTCTCTGATATCTCTCCGAACATTTTCTATCAAAGTTATTGGGTTCATAAAAGTTACATAGTATATATTTTTGCTCCATTAATTGAAGGTGGATTATTATAAATCTTCCTTCGGGATCCAATTCTTGTGATATTATTTTATATTTTAAAATTCTTATGCAGAAGAATGACAACACCTTTTCTTTCATGTAATTAGCAAGAGTCCATGAGCTAGTGACGTATGGGATATACATTCCTACCAGGAGGGGCAAAGTTTCCCAAACCTCAAAATGCCTATAAATACACCCCTCACCACACCCACAAATCAATTTTACAAACTTTGCATCCCATGGAGGTAGTGAAGTAAGTTTGTGCTAGATTCTTCGTTGATATGCGCTTCGCAGCAGGCTGTAGCCTGATTTCCCTCTCAGTGTGCAGTGAATGTCAGAGGGATGTGAAGAGAGTATTGCCTATTTGAATTCAATGATCTCCTTCTACGGGGTCTATTTCATAGGTTCTCTTTTATCGGTCGTAGAGATTCATCTCTTACCTCCCTTTTCAGATCAACTATATACTCTTATATATACCATTACCTCTACTGATTCTCGTTTCAGTACTGGTTTGGCTTTCTACTACATGTAGATGAGTGTCCTGGGGTAAGTAAGTCTTATTTTTGTGACACTCTAAGCTATGGTTGGGCACTTTTATATAAAGTTCTAAATATATGTGTTTAAACATTTATTTGCCTTGATTCAGGATGTTCAACATTCCTTATTTCAGACAGTCAGTTTCATTATTTGGGATAATGCATATGAATAATCAATTTTTCTTACCTTAAAAATTAGATTTTTTTCCTGTGGGCTGTTAGGCTCGCGGGGGCTGAAAATGCTTCTTTTTATTGCGTCATTTTTGGCGCTGACTTTTTTGGCGCAAAAATTTTCTTTGTCATTTCCGGCGTCATACTTGTCGCCGAAAGTTGCGTCATTTTTTTGACGTTTTTTGCGCCAAAAATGTCGGCGTCACCGGATGTGGCGTCATTTTTGGCGCTTAAAGCATTTAGGCGCCAAATATTGTGGGCGTCTTTTTTGGCGCCAAAAAATATGGGCGTCATTATTGTCTCCACATTATTTAAGTCTCATTGTTTATTTGCTTCTGGTTGCTAGAAGCTTGTTCATTGGCATTTTTTCCCATTCCTGAAACTGTCATTTAAGGAATTTGATCAATTTTGCTTTATATGTTGTTTTTCTTTCATGTAATTAGCAAGAGTCCATGAGCTAGTGACGTATGGGATATACATTCCTACCAGGAGGGGCAAAGTTTCCCAAACCTCAAAATGCCTATAAATACACCCCTCACCACACCCACAATTCAGTTTTACAAACTTTGCCTCCTATGGAGGTGGTGAAGTAAGTTTGTGCTAGATTCTACGTTGATATGCGCTCCGCAGCAAGTTGGAGCCCGGTTTTCCTCTCAGCGTGCAGTGAATGTCAGAGGGATGTGAGGAGAGTATTGCCTATTTTGAATGCAGTGATCTCCTTCTACGGGGTCTATTTAATAGGTTCTCTGTTATCGGTCGTAGAGATTCATCTCTTACCTCCCTTTTCAGATCGACGATATACTCTTATTTATATACCATTACCTCTGCTGATTTTCGTTTCAGTACTGGTTTGGCTTTCTACAAACATGTAGATGAGTGTCCTGGGGTAAGTAAATCTTATTTTCTGTGACACTCTAAGCTATGGTTGGGCACTTTATTTATAAAGTTCTAAATATATGTATTCAAACATTTATTTGCCTTGACTCAGGATGTTCAACATTCCTTATTTTCAGACAGTCAGTTTCATATTTGGGATAATGCATTTGAATCAATCTTACCTTAAAAAATTTGACTCTTTTTTCCCTGTGGGCTGTTAGGCTCGCGGGGGCTGAAAATGCTTCATTTTATTGCGTCATTCTTGGCGCGGACTTTTTTGGCGCAAAAAATCTTTTCTGTTTCCGGCGTCATACGTGTCGCCGGAAGTTGCGTCATTTTTTACGTCCTTTTGCGCCAAAAATGTCGGCGTTCCGGATGTGGCGTCATTTTTGGCGGCAAAAAGCATTTAGGCGCCAAATAATGTGGGCGTCTTATTTGGCGCTAAAAAATATGGGAGTCGCTTTTGTCTCCACATTATTTCAGTCTCATTTTTTCTTTGCTTCTGGTTACTAGAAGCTTGTTTATTGGCATTTTTTCCCATTCCTGAAACTGTCATTTAAGGAATTTGATCAATTTTGCTTTATATGTTGTTTTTTTCTCTTACATATTGCAAGATGTCTCACGTTGCATCTGAGTCAGAAGATACTTCAGGAAAATCGCTGTCTAGTGCTGGAACTACCAAAGCTAAGTGTATCTGCTGTAAACTTTTGGTAGCTATTCCTCCAGCTGTTGTTTGTATTAATTGTCATGACAAACTTGTTAATGCAGATAATATTTCCTTTAGTAATGTACCATTGCCTGTTGCAGTTCCTTCAACATCTAAGGTGCAGAATGTTCCTGATAACATAAGAGATTTTGTTTCTGAATCCATCAAGAAGGCTATGTCTGTTATTTCTCCTTCTAGTAAACATAAAAAATCTTCTTTTAAAACTTCTCTCTCTACAGATGAATTTTTAAATGAACATCATCATTCTGATTCTGATGACTCTTCTGGTTCAGAGGATTCTGTCTCAGAGATTGATGCTGATAAATCTTCATATTTATTTAAAATGGAATTTATTCGTTCTTTACTTAAAGAAGTACTAATTGCTTTAGAAATAGAGGATTCTGGTCCTCTTGATACTAATTCTAAATGTTTAGATAAGGTATTTAAATCTCCTGTGGTTATTCCAGAAGTTTTTCCTGTTCCTAATGCTATTTCTGAAGTAATTTCCAGAGAATGGGATAAATTGGGTAATTCATTTACTCCTTCTAAACGTTTTAAGCAATTATATCCTGTGCCGTCTGACAGATTAGAATTTTGGGACAAAATCCCTAGAGTTGATGGGGCTATTTCTACCCTTGCTAAACGTACTACTATTCCTACGTCAGATGGTACTTCGTTTAAGGATCCTTTAGATAGGAAAATTGAATCCTTTCTAAGAAAAGCTTATCTGTGTTCGGGTAATCTTCTTAGACCTGCTATATCATTGGCTGATGTTGCTGCAGCTTCAACTTTTTGGTTGGAGACTTTAGCGCAACAAGTAACAGATCATGATTCTCATAATATTATTATTCTTCTTCAGCATGCTAATAATTTTATCTGTGATGCCATTTTTGATATTATCAGAGTTGATGTCAGGTTTATGTCTCTAGCTATTTTAGCTAGAAGAGCTTTATGGCTTAAAACTTGGAATGCTGATATGGCTTCTAAATCAACTCTACTTTCCATTTCTTTCCAGGGTAACAAATTATTTGGTTCTCAGTTGGATTCTATTATCTCAACTGTTACTGGTGGGAAAGGAACTTTTTTACCACAGGATAAAAAATCTAAGGGTAAAAACAGGGCTAATAATCGTTTTCGTTCCTTTCGTTTCAACAAAGAACAAAAGCCTGATCCTTCATCCTCAGGAGCAGTTTCAGTTTGGAAACCATCTCCAGTCTGGAATAAATCCAAGCCTTCTAGAAAGGCAAAGCCTGCTTCTAAGTCCACATGAAGGTGCGGCCCTCATTCCAGCTCAGCTGGTAGGGGGCAGGTTACGTTTTTTCAAAGAAATTTGGATCAATTCTGTTCACAATCTTTGGATTCAGAACATTGTTTCAGAAGGGTACAGAATTGGTTTCAAGATGAGACCTCCTGCAAAGAGATTTTTTCTTTCCCGTGTCCCAGTAAATCCAGTGAAAGCTCAAGCATTTCTGAATTGTGTTTCAGATCTAGAGTTGGCTGGAGTAATTATGCCAGTTCCAGTTCTGGAACAGGGGATGGGGTTTTATTCAAATCTCTTCATTGTACCAAAGAAGGAGAATTCCTTCAGACCAGTTCTGGATCTAAAAATATTGAATCGTTATGTAAGGATACCAACGTTCAAAATGGTAACTGTAAGGACTATCTTGCCTTTTGTTCAGCAAGGGCATTATATGTCCACAATAGATTTACAGGATGCATATCTGCATATTCCGATTCATCCAGATCATTATCAGTTCCTGAGATTCTCTTTTCTGGACAAGCATTACCAGTTTGTGGCTCTGCCGTTTGGCCTAGCTACAGCTCCAAGAATTTTTACAAAGGTTCTCGGTGCCCTTCTGTCTGTAATCAGAGAACAGGGTATTGTGGTATTTCCTTATTTGGACGATATCTTGGTACTTGCTCAGTCTTTACATTTAGCAGAATCTCATACGAATCGACTTGTGTTGTTTCTTCAAGATCATGGTTGGAGGATCAATTCACCAAAAATTTCATTGATTCCTCAGACAAGGGTAACCTTTCTGGGTTTCCAGATGGATTCAGTGTCCATGACTCTGTCTTTAACAGACAAGAGACATCTAAAATTGATTTCAGCTTGTCGAAACCTTCAGTCACAATCATTCCCTTCGGTAGCCTTATGCATGGAAATTCTAGGTCTTATGACTGCTGCATCGGACGCGATCCCCTTTGCTCGTTTTCACATGCGACCTCTTCAGCTCTGTATGCTGAATCAATGGTGCAAGGATTACACAAAGATATCTCAATTAATATCTTTAAAACCGATTGTACGACACTCTCTAACATGGTGGACAGATCACCATCGTTTAATTCAGGGGGCTTCTTTTGTGCTTCCGACCTGGACTGTAATTTCAACAGATGCAAGTCTCACAGGTTGGGGAGCTGTGTGGGGATCTCTGACGGCACAAGGAGTTTGGGAATCTCAGGAGGTGAGATTACCGATCAATATTTTGGAACTCCGTGCAATTTTCAGAGCTCTTCAGACTTGGCCTCTTCTGAAGAGAGAATCGTTCATTTGTTTTCAGACAGACAATGTCACAACTGTGGCATACATCAATCATCAAGAAGGGACTCACAGTCCTCTGGCTATGAAAGAAGTATCTCGAATTCTGGTTTGGGCGGAATCCAGCTCCTGTCTAATCTCTGCGGTTCATATCCCAGGTATAGACAATTGGGAAGCGGATTATCTCAGTCGCCAAACGTTGCATCCGGGCGAATGGTCTCTTCACCCAGAGGTATTTCTTCAGATTGTTCAAATGTGGGAGCTTCCAGAAATAGATCTGATGGCGTCTCATCTAAACAAGAAACTTCCCAGGTATCTGTCCAGATCCCGGGATCCTCAGGCGGAAGCAGTGGATGCATTATCACTTCCTTGGAAGTATCATCCTGCTTATATCTTTCCGCCTCTAGCTCTTCTTCCAAGAGTAATCTCCAAGATTCTGAAGGAATGCTCGTTTGTTCTGCTGGTAGCTCCGGCATGGCCTCACAGGTTTTGGTATGCGGATCTTGTCCGGATGGCCTCTTGCCATCCGTGGACTCTTCCGCTACGACCAGACCTTCTGTCGCAAGGTCCTTTTTTCCATCAGGATCTCAAATCCTTAAATCTAAAGGTATGGAGATTGAACGCTTGATTCTTGGTCAAAGAGGTTTCTCTGACTCTGTGATTAATACTATGTTACAGGCTCGTAAATCTGTATCCAGAGAGATATATTATAGAGTCTGGAAGACTTATATTTCTTGGTGTCTTTCTCATCATTTTTCTTGGCATTCTTTTAGAATTCCGAGAATTTTACAGTTTCTTCAGGATGGTTTAGATAAAGGTTTATCCGCAAGTTCTTTGAAAGGACAAATCTCTGCTCTTTCTGTTCTTTTTCACAGAAAGATTGCTAATCTTCCTGATATTCATTGTTTTGTACAAGCTTTGGTTCGTATAAAACCTGTCATTAAGTCAATTTCTCCTCCTTGGAGTTTGAATTTGGTTCTGGGGGCTCTTCAAGCTCCTCCGTTTGAACCTATGCATTCATTGGACATTAAATTACTTTCTTGGAAAGTTTTGTTCCTTTTGGCAATCTCTTCTGCCAGAAAAGTTTCTGAATTATCTGCTCTTTCTTGTGAGTCTCCTTTTTCTGATTTTTCATCAGGATAAGGCGGTGTTGCGAACTTCTTTTGAATTTTTACCTAAAGTTGTGAATTCCAACAACATTAGTAGAGAAATTGTGGTTCCTTCATTATGTCCTAATCCTATGAATTCTAAGGAGAAATCGTTGCATTCTTTGGATGTTGTTAGAGCTTTGAAATATTATGTTGAAGCTACTAAGTCTTTCCGAAAGACTTCTAGTTTATTTGTTATCTTTTCCGGTTCTAGAAAAGGCCAGAAAGCTTCTGCCATTTCTTTGGCATCTTGGTTGAAATCTTTAATTCATCTTGCCTATGTTGAGTCGGGTAAAACTCCGCCTCAAAGGATTACAGCTCATTCTACTAGGTCAGTTTCTACTTTCTGGGCGTTTAGGAATGAAGCTTCGATTGATCAGATTTGCAAAGCAGCAACTTGGTCCTCTTTGCATACTTTTACTAAATTCTACCATTTTGATGTATTTTCTTCTTCTGAAGCAGTTTTTGGTAGAAAAGTACTTCAGGCAGCGGTTTCAGTTTAAATCTTCTGCTTATGTTTTTCATTAAACTTTATTTTGGGTGTGGATTATTTTCAGCAGGAATTGGCTGTCTTTATTTTATCCCTCCCTCTCTAGTGACTCTTGCGTGGAAAGATCCACATCTTGGGTAATCATTATCCCATACGTCACTAGCTCATGGACTCTTGCTAATTACATGAAAGAAAACATAATTTATGTAAGAACTTACCTGATAAATTCATTTCTTTCATATTAGCAAGAGTCCATGAGGCCCGCCCTTTTTTTGTGGTGGTTATGATTTTTTTATAAAGCACAATTATTCCAATTCCTTATTTTTTATGCTTTCGCACTTTTTTATCACCCCACTTCTTGGCTATTCGTTAAACTGAATTGTGGGTGTGGTGAGGGGTGTATTTATAGGCATTTTGAGGTTTGGGAAACTTTGCCCCTCCTGGTAGGAATGTATATCCCATACGTCACTAGCTCATGGACTCTTGCTAATATGAAAGAAATGAATTTATCAGGTAAGTTCTTACATAAATTATGTTTTTCTATTACATATTGCAAGATGTCTCAGATTGACCCTGAATCAGAAGATACTTCTAGAAAATTGCTGCCTGATGCTGGATCTACCAAAGTTAAGTGTATTTGTTGTAAACTTGTGGTAACTGTTCCTCCGGCTGTTGTTTGTAATGAATGTCATGACAAACTTGTTAATGCAGATAATATTTCCTTTAGTAATGTTCCATTACCTGTTGCTGTTCCATCAACATCTAATATTCAGGGTGTTCCTGTTAACATAAGAGATTTTGTTTCTAAATCTATTAAGAAGGCTATGTCTGTTATTCCTCCTTCCAGTAAACGTAAAAGGTCTTTTAAAACTTTTCATTTTTCAGATGAGTTTTTAAATGAACATCATCATTCTGATTTTTCTGGTTCAGAGGATTCTGTTTCAGAGGTTGATACTGATAGATCTTCATATTTATTCAAAATGGAATTTATTTGTTCTTTACTTAAAGAAGTCTTAATTGCATTAGAAATAGAGGAATCTGGTCCTCTTGATACTAAATCTAAACGTTTGAATACGGTTTTTAAACCTCCTGTAGTTATTCCGGAAGTTTTTCCCGTCCCTGATGCTATTTCTGAAGTAATTTCCAGGGAATGGAATAATTTGGGTAATTCATTTACTCCTTCTAAATGGTTTAAGCAATTATATCCTGTGCCATCTGACAGATTAGAGTTTTGGGACAAAATCCCTAAGGTTGATGGGGCTATCTCTACTCTTGCTAAACGTACTACTATTCCTACGGCAGATAGTACTTCCTTTAAGGATCCTTTAGATAGGAAAATTGAATCCTTTCTAAGAAAAGCTTACTTATGTTCAGGTAATCTTCTTAGACCTGCTATATCTTTGGCGGATGTTGCTGCAACCTCAACTTTCTGGTTGGAAGCTTTAGCACAACAAGTAACAGATCATAATACTCATAGCATTGTTAATCTTCTTCAACATGCTAATAACTTTATTTGTGATGCCATCTTTGATATCATTAGGGTTGATGTCAGGTATATGTCTTTAGCTATTTTAGCTAGAAGAGCTTTATGGCTTAAAACTTGGAATGCTGATATGTCTTCTAAGTCAACTTTGCTTTCCCTTTCTTTCCAGGGTAATAAATTGTTTGGTTCACAGTTGGATTCTATTATTTCAACTGTTACTGGGGGGAAAGGAACTTTTTTACCACAGGATAAAAAATCTAAAGGTAAATTTAGGTCTGCTAATCGTTTTTGTTCCTTTCGTCACAATAAGGAACAAAAACCTGATCCTTCCCCTACAGGAGCAGTATCAGTTTGGAAACCATCTCCAGTCTGGAATAAATCCAAGCCTTTTAGAAAGCCAAAGTCAGCTCCCAAGTCCACATGAAGGTGCGGCCCTCATTCCAGCCCAGCTGTTAGGGGGCAGATTACGATTTTTCAAAGAAATTTGGATCAATTCGATTCACAATCTTTGGATTCAGATTATTGTTTCACAAGGGTACAGAATAGGCTTCAAGATAAGGCCTCCTGCAAGAAGATTTTTTCTTTCCCGTGTCCCAATAAATCCAGTAAAGGCTCAAGCATTTCTGAAATGTGTTTCAGATCTAGAGTTGACTGGAGTAATTGTGCCAGATCCAGTTTTGGAACAGGGGCTGGGGTTTTACTCAAATCTCTTCATTGTACCAAAGAAGGAGAATTCCTTCAGACCAGTTCTGGATTTAAAAATATTGAATCGTTATGTAAGGATACCAACATTCACAATGGTAACTATAAGGACTATTCTGCCTTTTGTTCAGCAAGGGCATTATATGTCCACAATAGATTTACAAGATGCATATCTGCATATTCCGATTCATCCAGATCACTATCATTTTCTGAGATTCTCTTTTCTAGACAAGCATTACCAGATTGTGGCTCTGCCGTTTGGCCTAGCAACAGCTCCAAGGATTTTTACAAAGGTTCTAGGTGCCCTTCTATCTGTAATCAGAGAACAGGGTATTGTGGTATTTCCTTATTTGGACGATATCTTGGTACTTGCTCAGTCTTTACATTTAGCAGAATCTCATATGAATCGACTTGTGTCGCTTCTTCGAGAACATGGTTGGAGGATCAATTTACCAAAGAGTTCGTTGATTCCTCAGACAAGGGTAACCTTTTTAGGTTTCCAGATAGATTCAGTGTCCATGACTCTGTCGCTGACGGACAAGAGACGTCTGAAATTGGTTTCAGCCTGTCGAAACCTTCAGTCTCAATCATTCCCTTCGGTAGCCTTATGCATGGAAATTCTAGGTCTTATGACTGCTGCATCGGACGCGATCCCCTTTGCTCGTTTTCACATGCGACCTCTTCAGCTCTGTATGCTGAACCAGTGGTGCAGGGATTATACAAAGATATCACAATTAATATCTTTAAAACCGATTGTACGACACTCTCTGACGTGGTGGACAGACCAACATCGTTTAGTTCAGGGGGCTTCTTTTGTTCTCCCGACCTGGACTGTGATCTCAACAGATGCAAGTCTGACAGGTTGGGGAGCTGTATGGGGGTCTCTGACAGCACAAGGGGTTTGGGAATCTCAGGAGGCGAGATTACCAATCAACATTTTGGAACTCTGTGCGATTTTCAGAACTCTTCAGTCGTGGCCTCTTCTAAAGAGAGAATCGTTCATTTGTTTTCAGACGGACAATGTCACAACCATGGCATATGTCAATCAACAAGGAGGGACTCACAGTCCTCTGGCTATGAAAGAAGTATCTCGAATACTTGTATGGGCGAAATCCAGCTCCTGTCTAATTTCTGCGGTTCATATCCCAGGTATAGACAATTGGGAAGCGGATTATCTCAGCTGCCAAACATTACATCCGGGCGAATGGTCTCTTCACCCAGAGGTATTTCGTCAGATTGTCCAAATGTGGGGACTTCCAGAAATAGATCTGATGGCTTCTCATCTAAACAAGAAACTTCCCAGGTATCTGTCCAGATCCAGGGATCCTCAGGCGGAAGCAGTGGATGAATTGTCACTTCCTTGGAAGTATCATCCTGCCTATATCTTTCCGCCTCTAGTTCTTCTTCCAAGAGTGATTTCCAAGATTCTAAAGGAGCATTCGTTTGTTCTGCTGGTGGCTCCAGCATGGCCTCACAGGTTTTGGTATGAGGATCTTGTCCGGATGGCTACTTGCCAACCGTGGACTCTTCCGTTAAGGCCAGACCTTCTATCGCAAGGTCCTTTTTTCCATCAGGATCTCAAATCCTTAAATTTGAAGGTATGGAGCTTGAACGCTTGATTCTCAGTCATAGAGGTTTCTCTGACTCCGTAATTAATACTATGTTACAGGCTCGTAAATCTGTATCTAGAAAGATATATTATCGAGTCTGGAAGGCTTACATTTCTTGGTTTTCTTCTCATCATTTTTCTTGGCATTTTTTTTAGAATTCCTAGAATTTTACAGTTTCTTCAGGATGGTTTGGATAAAGGTTTGTCTGCAAGTTCCTTGAAAGGACAAATCTCTGCTCTTTCTGTTCTTTTTCACAGAAAGATTGCTAATCTTCCTGATATTCATTGTTTTGTTCAGGCTCTGGTTCGTATAAAACCTGTCATTAAGTCAATTTCTCCTCCTTGGAGTTTGAATTTGGTTCTGGGGGCTCTTCAAGCTCCTCCATTTGAACCTATGCATTCGCTGGATATTAAATTACTTTCTTTGAAAGTTTTGTTTCTTTTGGCCATCTCTTCTGCTAGAAGAGTTTCTGAATTATCTGCTCTTTCTTGTGAGTCTCCTTTTTTTGATTTTTCATCAGGATAAGGCGGTGTTGCGAACTTCATTTAAATTTTTACCTAAGGTTGTGAATTCTAACAACATTAGTAGAGAAATTGTGGTTCCTTCATTGTGTCCTAATCCTAAGAACTCTAAGGAAAGATCGTTGCATTCTTTGGATGTAGTTAGAGCTTTGAAATATTATGTTGAAGCTACTAAAGATTTCCGAAAGACTTCTAGTCTATTTGTTATCTTTTCTGGTTCTAGGAAAGGTCAGAAGGCTTCTGCCATTTCTTTGGCATCTTGGTTAAAGTCTTTGATTCATCATGCTTATGTGGAGTCGGGTAGAACTCCGCCTCAAAGGATTACAGCTCATTCGACTAGGTCAGTCTCTACTTCCTGGGCGTTTAGGAATGAAGCTTCGGTTGATCAGATTTGCAAAGCAGCAACTTGGTCTTCTTTGCATACTTTTACTAAATTCTATCATTTTGATGTGTTTTCTTCTTCTGAAGCAGTCTTTGGTAGAAAAGTACTTCAGGCAGCTGTTTCAGTTTGATTCTTCTGCTTATAATTTCAGTTTTTTTCATTATATGATTTAAACTTTGTTTTGGGGTGTGGATTATTTTTCAGCGGAATTGGCTGTCTTTATTTTATCCCTCCCTCTCTAGTGACTCTTGCGTGGAAGATCCACATCTTGGGTATTCATTATCCCATACGTCACTAGCTCATGGACTCTTGCTAATTACATGAAAGAAAACATAATTTATGTAAGAACTTACCTGATAATTTCATTTCTTTCATATTAGCAAGAGTCCATGAGGCCCACCCTTTTTGAGGTGGTTATGATTTTTTTGTATAAAGCACAATTATTCCAATTCCTTATTTTTTATGCTTTCGCACTTTTTTCTTATCACCTCACTTCTTGGCTATTCGTTAAACTGATTTGTGGGTGTGGTGAGGGGTGTATTTATAGGCATTTTGAGGTTTGGGAAACTTTGCCCCTCCTGGTAGGAATGTATATCCCATACGTCACTAGCTCATGGACTCTTGCTAATATGAAAGAAATGAATTTATCAGGTAAGTAGGCAAGGAGTACCAATCACCTCCCCCACCAAACCAGTTTTGAGTTTACATACGCCTAGATTTAGAGTTCTGCGTTAACCGTCAAAAGCAGCGTTAAGGGCTCCTAACTGTGCTTTTTACCGCCCGCTGGAAAAAAGCCAGGAAAGGGTCTAACGCTCACTTCCAAGCCGCGACTTTTCCATACCGCAGATCCCCTTACGCCAATTGCGTATCCTATCTTTTCAATGGGATCTTCCTAACGCCGGTATTTAGAGTCTTGGCTGAAGTGAGCAGTAGACCCTCTACCGACAAGACTCCATCCACAGAAAAAAGTCAGTAGTTAAAAGCTTTCTGGGCTAACGCCGGTTTATAAAGCTCTTAACTTCTGTGCTCTAAAGTACACTAACACCCATAAACTACCTATGTACCCCTAAACTGAGGTCCCCCCACATCGCCGCCACTCTAATAAATATTTTTAACCCCTAATCTGCTGCCCCTAACATCGCCGACACCTATATAATATTTATTAACCCCTAATCTGCCGCCCCAACATCGCCGCCACCTACCTACACTTATTAACCCCTAATCTACCGACCAGACCTCGCCGCTACTCTAATAAATGTATTAACCCCTAAACCGCTGCACTCCCGCCTCAAAAACCCTATAATAAATAGTATTAACCCCTAATCTGCCCTCCCTAACATCGCAGACACCTAACTTCAAGTATTAACCCCTAATCTGCCGACCGGACCTCACCGCTACTCTAATAAATGTATTAACCCCTAAAGCTAAGTCTAACCCTAACCCTAACACCCCCCTAAGTTAAATATAATTTTAATCTAACAAAATAAATTAAATCTTATTAACTAAAGTCTTCCTAGTTTCCTGTAAAATAAACCCTAATATAGCTACAATATAACGAATAATTATATTGTAGCTATTTTAGGATTTATATTTATTTTACAGGCAACTTTGTATTTATTTTAACTAGGTACAATAGCTATTAAATAGTTATTTACTTTTTAATAGCTACCTAGTTAAAATAATTACAAAATTACCTGTAAAATAAATCCTAACCTAAGTTACAATTAAACCTAACACTACACTATCAATAAATAAATTAAATCAATTAACTACAAGTACCTACAATTAAATAAACTAAACTAAATTACAAAAAAACAAACACTAAATTACAAAAAAAAAGAATTTTAAGCTAATTACACCTACTCTAAGCCCCCTAATAAAATAACAAAGCCCCCCAAAATAAAAAAATTCCCTACCTTAATCTAAATTAAAATAGTTAACAGCTCTATTGCCTTACCAGCCCTTAAAAGGGCTTTTTGCGGGGCATGCCTCAGAGAAATCAGCTCTTTTGCCGGTAAAAAAAACACAATACCAGCCCCCAACATTACAACCCACCACCCACATACCCCTACTCTAACCCAAACCCCCCTTAAATAAACCTAACACTACCCCCCTGAAGATTTCCCTACCTTGAGTCGTCTTCACCCAACCGGGCCAAACTCTTCATCCGATGGGACAGAAGAGGACATCCAGACCGGCAGAAGTCTTCATCCTATCCGGGCAGAAGAGGACATCCAGACTGGCAGACATCTTCATCCAAGTGGCATCTTCTATCTTCATCCATCCGACGAGGAGCGGCTCCATCTTCAAGACCTCCGGCGCGGAACATCCTTCCTCAACGACAACTACCCGACGAATGAAGGTTCCTTTAAGTGACATCATCCAAGATGGCGTCCCTCGAATTCCGATTAGATTAGGTGTAATTAGTTTAAATATTTGATAATTTCTTTTTTATTTTGTGTAATTTAGTGTTTGTTTTTTGTAATTTAGTTAATTGTATTTAATTAATGTAATTTATTTAATTGTAGTGTAAGGTTAGGTGTTAGTGTAAGACAGGTTAGGTTTTATTTTACAGGTAAATTTCTATTTATTTTAGCTAGGTAGTTAGTAAATAGTTAATAACTATTTACTAACTATTCTACCTAGTTAAAATAAATACATACTTGCCTGTGAAATAAAAATAAAACCTAATATAGCTACAATATAACTATTAGTTATAGTGTAGCTAGCTTAGGGTTTATTTTACAGGTAAGTATTTAGTTTTAAATACAAAATATTTAGGTAATGATAGTAGGTTTTATTTAGATTTATTTTAATTATATTTAAGTTAAGGGGTGTTAGGGTTAGGGTTAGACTTAGGTTTAGGTCAGGGGCCGCAGATTAGGGGTTAATAATATTTAACTAGTGTTTACGATGCAGGAGTGCGGCGGTTTAGGGGTTAATATGTTTATTCTAGTGGCGGCGATGTCCGGAGCGGCAGATTAAGGGTTAACAATTTTATTTTAGTGTTTGCGATGCGGGAGGGCCTCAGTTTAGGGGTTAATAGGTAGTTTATGGGTGTTAGTGTACTTTTTAGCACTTTAGTTATGAGTTTTATGTTACAGCTTTGTACTACTGATTTTCAGTTTACGGTATGGATCTTGGTGGTATAGGCTGTACTGCTCACTTTTTGACCTCCCAGGCAGACTCATAATACCGGCGCTATGGAAGTCCCATTGAAAAAGTACTTTTTGAAAGCTGCGGTAATTACGTTGCGTTATGGTCAAAAAAGTGTGCGGTGCCCCTAAACCTGCAAGTAGTAGGTTGTGAAAAACATAATTTATGTAAGAACTTACCTGATAAATTAATTTCTTTCATATTGGCAAGAGTCCATGAGCTAGTGACATATGGGATATACAATCCTACCAGGAGGGGCAAAGTTTCCCAAACCTCAAAATGCCTATAAATACACCCCTCACCACACCCACAATTCAGTTTAACGAATAGCCAAGCAGTGGGGTGATAAAGAAAGGAGTAGAAAGCATCAACAAAGGAAATTTGAAAATAATTGTGCTTTATACAAAAAATCATAACCACCATAAAAAGGGTGAGCCTCATGGACTATTGCCAATATGAAAGAAATGAATTTATCAGGTAAGTTCTTAAATAAATTATGTTTTTTTTCATGTAATTGGCAAGAGTCCATGAGCTAGTGACATATGGGATATCAATACCCAAGATGTGGAGTCTTCCACTCAAGAGTCACTAGAGAGGGAGGGAATAAAAATAAAAACAGCCATATTCCGCTGAAAAAATTAATCCACAACTCAAAAAAATAAGTTTATTTTCATTTTTGAATGAAAAAAACTTAAATCAAAAGCAGAAGAATCAAACTGAAACAGCTGCCTGAAGAACTTTTCTACCAAAAACTGCTTCCGAAGAAGCAAATACATCAAAACGGTAGAATTTAGTAAATGTATGCAAAGAGGACCAAGTTGCCGCTTTGCAAATCTGATCAACTGAAGCTTCATTCTTAAAAGCCCACGAAGTGGAAACTGATCTAGTAGAATGAGCTGCAATTCTCTGAGGCGGGGCCTGACCCGACTCCAAATAAGCTTGATGAATCAAAAGTTTCAACCAAGAAGCCAAGGAAATAGCAGAAGACTTCTGACCTTTCCTGGGACCAGAAAATAAAACAAATAGACTGGAAGTCTTCCTGAAATCTTTAGTAGCTTCCACATAATATTTCAAAGCTCGCCTCTTACCACATCCAAAGAATGTAAGGATCTTTCCAAAGAATTCTTAGGATTGGGACACAAGGAAGGGACAACAATTTCTCTACTAATCAGAAAAGGAGACTCACAAGAAAGAGCAGATAGCTCAGAAACTCTTCTAGCAGAATAGATGGCCAAAAGAAACAACACTTTCCAAGAAAGTAGTTTAATCTCCAAAGAATGCATAGGTTCAAATGGAGGAGCCAGTAAAGCCCTCAGAACCAAATTAAGACTCCAAGGAGGAGAAATTGATTTAATAACAGGCTTAATACGAACTAAAGCCTGTACAAAACAGTGTATATCAGGAAGTATAGCAATCTTTCTGTGAAATAAAACAGAGCAGAGATTTGTCCTTTCAAGGAACTTGCAGAGAAACCCTTATCCAAACCATCCTGAAGAAACTGTAAAATTCTCGGAATTCTAAAAGAATGCCAGGAGAATTTATGAGAAGAACACCATGAAATGTAAGTCTTCCAAAATCTATAATAAATCTTTCTAGAGACAGATTTACGAGCTTGTAACATAGTATTAATCATTGAGTCAGAGAAACCTCTATGACTTAGAACTAAGCGTTCAATTTCCATACCTTCAAATTTAATGATTTGAGATCCTGATGGAAAAACGGATCTTGAGATAGTAGGTCCGGCCGTAACGGAAGTGGCCAAGGCGGGCAACCGGACATCCGAACCAGATCCGCATACCAAAACCTGTGTGGCCATGCTGGAGCCACCAGCAACACAAAAGACTGTTCCATGATGATTTTGGAGATCACTCTTGGAAGGAGAACTAGAGGCGGGAAAATGTAAGCAGGATGATAACACCAAGGAAGTGTCAGCGCATCCACTGCTTCCGCCTGAACATCCCTGGACCTGGACAGGTATCTGGGAATTTCTTGTTGAGATGAGAGGCCATGAGATCTATCTCTGGAAGACCCCACATCTGAACAATCTGAGAAAACACATCTGGATGGAGAGACCACTCCCCTGGATGTAAAGTCTGGCAGCCGAGATAATCCGCCTCCCAATTGTCTACACCTGGGATATGCACCGCAGAGATTAGACAGGAGCTGGATTCAGCCCAAGCAAGTATCCAAGATACTTCTTTCATAGCTTGGGGACTGTGAGTCCCACCCTGATGATTGACATAAGCCACAGTTGTGATATTGTCTGTCTGAAAACAAATGAACGGTTCTCTCTTTAGCAGAGGCCAGAACTGAAGAATTGCACGGAGTTCTAAAATATTTATTGGTAATCTCGCCTCTTCAGATTTCCAAACCCCTTGTGCTGTCAGAGATCCCCAAACAGCTCCCCAACCTGAAAGACTCGCATCTGTTGAGATCACAGTCCAGGTTGGCCGAACAAAAGAAGCCCCTTGAACCAAACAATGGTGATCTATCCACCATGTCAGAGAGTGTCGTACATTGGGATTCAAGGATATTAATTGTGATATCTTTGTATAATCCCTGCACCATTGATTCAGCATGCAAAGCTGTAGAGGTCTCATGTGAAAACGAGAAAAGGGGATCGCGTCCGATGCTGCAGTCATGAGACCTAAAACTTCCATGCACATAGCCACTGAAGGGAATGACTGAGACTGAAGGTGCCGGCATGCTGTGACCAATTTTAAATGTCTCTTGTCTGTTAGAGACAGTCATGGACACTGAATCCATCTGGAAGCCTAAAAAGGTGACCCTTGTCTGAGGAATCAAGAAACTTTTTGGTAAATTGATCCTCCAACCATGTTTCCAAAGAAACAACACTAGTTGATTCGTTTGAGATTCTGCAGTATGTAAAGACTGAGCTAGTACCAAGATATTGTCCAAATAAGGAAACACCGCAATACCCTGTTCTCTGATTACAGATAGTAGGGCACCCAGAACCTTTGAAAAGATTCTTGGAGCTGTTGCTAGGCCAAATGGAAGAGCAACAAATTGGTAATGCTTGTCTAGAAAAGAGAATCTCAGAAACTGATAGTGTTCTGGATGAATCGGAATATAAAGGTATGTATCCTGCAAGTCTATTGTGGACATATAATGTCCTTGCTGAACAAAAGGCAGAATAGTCCTAGAATGGTACTCTTTCCTGAGGCAGAAAAACTCCTTTTCCTCCAGTGATATTTGAAATAATAGAATCCAACTGAGAACCAAGTAAATTATTACCTTGGATAGAAAGAGATAGTAATCTAGATTTAGATGTCATATCAGCATTCCAAGATTTAAGCCACAAAGCTCTTCTAGCTAATACAGCTAAAGAAATGGATCTCACATCAATTTTGATAATATCAAAAATGGCATCACAAATAAAATTATTAGCATGTTGCAGTAAGCGAATAATGCTAGATATGTCAGGATCCAATTCTTGTTGCGCTAAATTCTCCAACCAAAAAGTTGAGGCAGCCACAACATCAGCCAAAGAAATAGCAGGTCTGAGAAGATGACCTGAATATAAATAGGCCTTCCATAGATAAGATTCAAGCTTCCTATCTAAAGGATCCTTAAATGAAGTACTATCTTCCATAGGAATAGTGGTACGTTTAGCAAGAGTAGAAATAGCCCCATCAACTTTGGGGATTTTTTTCCCAAAACTCTATAGATTTTGCTGGTAAAGGATACAATTTTTTAAACCTTGAAGAAGGAATAAAAGAAGTACCTGGCTTATTCCATTCCCTAGAAATCATATCAGAAATAGCCTCAGGAATAGGAAAAACCCCTGGGGAAACCACAGGAGGTTTAAAAACAGCATTTAAACGTTTATTAGACTGAACGTCAATAAGAATGGTTACCTCAATATCCAAAGTAATTAACACTTCTTTTAATAAAGAACGCATATACTCTATTTGTAGTGTCAATGTCTGAGGAAGGATCTTCTGTCTCAGATAGATCCTCATCAGAAGAGGATAAATTATTATGTTGTTGGTCATTTGAAATTTTATCAGCTAAATGAGAAGTTTTAAAAGACCTTTTACGTTTATTAGAAGGTGGAAATGCAGACAAAGCCTTCAGAATAGAATCAGAAACAAATTCTTTAAAATTTACAGGTATATCATGCACATTAGAAGTTGAAGGAATTGCAACTGGCAATGCACTATTACTGATGGAAACACTATCTGCATGTAAAAGTTTATCATGACAACTATTACAAATGACATTTGGTGAAATAATTTCTACACTTTTACAACAAATGCACTTAGCTTTGGTAGAACCGATGTCAGGCAGCAATGTTCCTGCAGAAACTTCTGAGACAGGATCAGATTGGGACATCTTGCACAATGTAAGAGAAAAAACAACATATAAAGCAAAATTATCTATTTCTTTATATGACAGTTTCAGGAATGGTAAAAAATGCAAAAACATAGGCCTCTGATAGAGAAAAAAGCAAGAGGCAAACATCAATGGGGTATTGAAATAATGAAATGACACACTCGCGTCACTAATGACGCCGCCGTGTGAAAGGTCTCAGAGTCACGTATGACGCCGAAAATGACGAAGTTGCGTCATAAACATATTTTTTCGCGCCAAAAATATTTTTGCGCCAAGAATGACGCAATAAAGTTTAGCATTTGATGCACCCGCGGGCCTAATACCCGCAATAGCAAGAAGTAGTCAATTGAAAAAAAGACTAAACCCCAGGTAAGAAATACATTTCTTAAAATGTTTATATTCCCCAAATATGAAACTGACAATCTGCTGAAGGAAATACATGAACCTGACTCATGGCAAATATAAGTACAATACATATATTTAGAACTTTATATAAATGCATAAAGTGCCAAACCATAGCTGAGGTGTCTTAAGTAATAAAAAACATACTTACCAAAAGACACCCATCCACATATAGCAGATAGCCAAAGCAGTACTAAAACAGTTATTAGTAGAGGTAATGGTAAATTGAGAGTATATCGTCGATCTGAAAAGGGAGGTAGGAGATGAATCTCTACGACCGATAACAGAGAACCTATGAAATATACCCCCGTTAGGAAAATCATTGTATTCAAATAAGTGATACTCCCTTCACGTCCCTCTGACATTCGCTGTACTCTGAGAGGAATCGGGCTTCAACAATGCTGAGAAGCGCATATCAACGTAGAAATCTTAGCACAAACTTACTTGACCACCTCCATAGGAGGCAAAGTTTGTAAAACTGAATTGTGGGTGTGGTGAGGGGTGTATTTATAGGCATTTTGAGGTTTGGGAAACTTTGCCCCTCCTGGTAGGATTGTATATCCCATATGTCACTAGCTCATGGACTCTTGCCAATTACATGAAAGAAAAGAGCCTTAACGCTGCTTTTTCACTCATACCGCAAAACTCGTAATCTAGCCAAATATTGATAACAAACCCTGTGAAAAAAAAAAGGAAAAAAAGTATAATTCCCTTTATGAGTAAGCTTTGGCAAATATATGAACACCCCTAGTATTGTTATCTATGAAGAGCAGAATAACACCAAGTAAACATCACTTATAATATGCATAGCAGTATATCGTCTTACAGCATCACTTTTTATAAAAGAATATAATATATTTTGGAACTTATTAACGTAGACTTCTATTATCAAATATTTACAATAGCGCCAAAGTCAGTAATCCCAGGAAAAAGGCTGAACTGTGTTGAGGCAACTTCACATGCTACGAATAGGTATGTTTTCTGATATAATAGTGCTCAACTGGGTTCAGTGTCTGTATACCCTAATTGTAGCCAGTTATCAGCCAGCGAACACCTTAGATATGCTGGATAAATCACTATGAGTGATTCCTCAAAAATTAACCAGAGTCTTCATCCAATGAAAAAGACAGTGTACATTATGTCAAGTAAGCAGTATCTAGGTAGCCCATGTACCACACAAACAAGCTCCTTCACTCTTGTAGTTTAGAGGTAGTTTAAGCTTAGATCCTCCACACAAAGATATAGCTCACACGTCAGCTTCAAGCAAGGCCTCTACCATAATGATCTTCACCCGGATTCTTAATTGGTATACCCAAAGCTTTTTACATGCACACACCTGCACTGTCGGCAGTAGTGGACCACAAGTATCCCAGGCTCCCTCCATCTTGTATAAGTGAGTACTTTTATATTGCAGTTTCCAGTCATATCAGTTCTACAGCATGATACTTACAGTTCGCTGTTCTCAACAATGTTTGCCTTCAGTGGGTCGCCACATGCTGGTATACTCATGGCTCTGCTGTTTTAAGCGTTTCTTTGAACCAATCAGTAAATATATTCCCTGTATCAGGGCTCCTTGTTTTGGCTCTCTTCTCTTTGTTGGCTTTGTTTTAATCAACTTTCTAATTTACTTTTATCTAATATGCTTCATTCTCTTGCAGCATCGAACATAACCTTTCTGTGTTATCAGACTCCCATTGATTTCTATGGCATTCGCGGCCTCAAGGGTGGCGGTTTGAATGATAGGTACGCTGCGTCAGAATTGGCAAGAGGGTCAAATAGAGTTGAATGTGACGGCGGATAATCAGTATTCCGCTTGAATAACGCAAGCATCGATCTGCGTCAGATCGATCTTGCGGGAGCGTATATGTCACACATTTCAACATTTGACGATCTTAACGCTTTGTTAACTATGGAGGATCAACTTTGCATCCAATTTGATGCGGAATTCCAGCGTATTATCAGTTGAAGCATTGATGATAAATCAGCCCCTGTGAGTCCTTCAGAGGCAGCCTTTGTGTGATATACTTAAGCAACACAAAGATTAGTTGGAGTACAGAACCTTTTAGAATAATCTGTTAATAGATTTGTGACAAGTGCAGAATACTATCTACTACCAAGTAGCTAGGGTGTTAGTACTCAGCTTTATTTTGCCTAATTCAAGCTTGACAAACATATACCAGAAATACCTGTGTCAGTGCAGGAGAAAGGCGGAGTTGTTTACAGTATTATACAGTCTCAATAATACAACTGAAGGTTAGTTAGAAACAGTAGCTTTTACTTTATATAATATGCTTGTAAAACAAATGCATCAGCAGAGTTCACGTTATAGATAACTAAACAGAGAATAGTTAAGGTAAGCAGTGATGATTAATTACTCACGACCTCCCTAGTTGTTAGAGTGGAACAGAGAAAGCAGTCTGATATCGAGCTGGAGGCAGAGTGGCTGGAAACGCTGCAGGGCTGAGGGCCGTGTCTGATGATGTCACACCCACGGAGAGAGGAATGCACTGTGTCTGCAAACTGTCAGGAACTCCTGGTAGGAAGAGGAATTCTGCTAGATTATCAACTAAGTGTTCAGGACACAAGAAACTGCTTAAAGGCTAGTAGAACTATTGAGATCAGAATCTTCAATAAACCAGCAAGGAACGGAAGTCAGCTGAAAGGTTATATACAGGTGAGAGATGGTGATGAATAGATGATAAGGTGATATTGTTAAATGACTGAAGAAAAGGAATAAAGGAGAAAAAGGAAGATGTTTCATGGGGCAGGCCCGTCCAGATGACAACTATGGAACTGAAAAACAAGACGGGGAGCGGAGAGGTTACAGGCGGGTTCCCAGGAATCTTCAGAATCATATCCAGACCAGTGGACGAGGTACTGAAGCTGACCACGAGAATGTCTGGAGTCCAGAATATTGTCAACCTCATATTCAGTATCAGGCAGAGGTAACTCACAGGAGGACGATGGGAGAGGAGTAGTAGATAAACAGGGTTTGACAAGGGAAACATGGAAAGTAGGATTAATGTAAAAGGTAGGGGGCAACTTACAGTTACTGCCCTAGTTACAGTGTTACATAGATATTGACGGCAGATAAGAGCCATAGGCCCAGCAAGTCTGCCCGACCTTACCTAACAGTATAAACTTATCTAGTTCGTAGGATAGCCCTATGGTTGTCCCGTGCATTTTTAAAGTCCTCCACAGTGTTTGTTGCTACTACCTCTTGAGGAAGTTTATTCCATAAATCAATCACTCTTTGTGTAAAGAAGTGCTTCCTCAAATTACTACTGAATCTACTACCCTTTAGCTTGAGCTCATGACCCCTTGTTCTTGAATTTTCAATTTTATGTAAAATACCCACAGCCTCAGTTTTACTAAACCCTTTAATGTACTTGAAAGTTGCTATCATATCACCTCTTTCCCTTCTCTCCTCTAAGCTATACATATTTAGGTCATTGAGCCTATCCTGGTAAGTTTTATTTTTTAGACCATGTACCATTTTGGTAGCCCTCCTTTGCACAGATTCAAGTTTGTTAATATCCTTCTGAAGATATGGCCTCCAGAACTGCACACAATACTCAAGATGAGGCCTAACTAATGATATATAAAGTGTCATAAGAACCTTACTATTTCTGCTGCAAATACCTCTACCAATACATCCAAGCATTCTGCTAGCTTTACTCGCTGCATTACTACATTGTTTACTAAGTTTTAAATCATCTGAAATAATAATTCCCAAGTCCTGTTCCTCATCTGTAACAGTCAGTAAAGTGTCATTGAGTCTGTAATTAACATTTGGATTTTTCTTCCCTAAATGCATTATTTTACACTTTGCTGTGTTAAACTTTAGATCCCAGTCGTTTGTTCAATCCTCCAATTGTTGTATATCACATACTTTCCCCTGTAGCCCTTTGCTGATATCGCAGATAAATATGTTAAACAAAACAGGCCCCAGAACTGACCCCTGAGGAACACCACTAGTAACAGCCCCCTCTGCTGAATGAACTCCATTTACTAAGACACTTTGTTTTCTGTCCTTAAGCCAGCATTCCACCCAGTTCACAATTATTTTTTTTTTTTATTGAGGTTCTTTGCAAAACAGACAGTCAATGGTTGTCAATACATATTACAAAGGAGAATAAACTGTTACAAAACAGGCAACCAAACGAATCATACAAATGAGTACATAATATAGGTAATTGACAATTTACCAATTCGATACTTATAGTAAATGCTGCTTAAACTATGTACCCACCCTGAAAGTTAAGTGGTCACTCTTGGACCACAGAGTTGCAAATAACCTAATATGAAGTGGGTAACCATTGAAGTGGAAGAGCCACTCATGGGCCCCAACTGAAGAACCTTTATTTTATATTAGCAAACTGTATGGGATTATAACAGGGAAAAAAAACATGCAAACAAAACCAAATTTAATCCCTATTAATTGCCATTGAAGGCAAATTAGCTGTAAAAAAATTATTAGTGATGCATATGCTGAACAAACTTGCTATTAATAATAGTTCTCGTATACATACACATGCTTATATACAAATATATGGCTGACCATCCCCTAATAAAATACCGATAATAAGGGAACCCTTTCCATGAAGGGCAGTAGCCCATCTAATAGCATCCTACTGAAGGTGGTAGTTAAAGGTGCTAAGGGAAATAATAATATGGGGCCAGGTATATGGAAATTATGAGGGGTTTCCAATATGTGAGGTGGAAGAAAATGTATTATCTTTCAGTTTTTGAGCAATATTAGATCATTTGGCAATGATATCAGAGTCAGCTAGTTATAAAGCCACACTGTATTTAGAAATGAAAACTAAGGATAATGAGGCTAGAAGGGCCAGATTGACATGGACACACAAGTATAGTTTAAATATAGAATATAGTAAGTGCAATAAACCAATATAACAGCATAAAACTTATGTTAAGAAATGACCTGATTTGGCCTATGTCCGGATTAAACTGTAGTAGTTCACCCCTCCACCACTTGCACCTCATTTATGTAAAACATTGATGTCCTCAGTTAAGTACCAAGTCTATAAACCGTAAAGAACTCAGGTGCTAAATGTCCTAAAGCTGAAAGTTAATGTGAGCGCACACTTTGTTGAGAAAATGTTATGGTTCAATGCATAAAGAAGGGGTTACCTAGGTGTAGTGTTCAAACAATTGCATATATAAATGGTCTTCAGGCTATGGTTAGTGCTAGGTTGCACCGCTCCGGCCGCAGGCGGTGCCCCTTTAAAGATAAAAAAAAGACCTAAAAAGCATTGGCTAAGATAACATTAGAATAGAATAAGTATACAAGCATTACTGTATGTTAAAACTGTGGCCATGCAAATAGCAATCTAAGTGGCAAAATACAAATTCTAAGGTGAGTAAGCCTAAAATTAGTGTATTGGTAGTTCTAGTGTTACTAATTATATCATGATCAGCATGACAGCTGAGGTCTCATGGTATCATGCGTAACTGGCGTTATCTAAAAACTTAAAAGAAGTTTCATGATATATTGAGCCTGAGTGTACTAGGGGAAAGGGAAACCTGGGAACTGGGTTAGTGGAGTGATTACAGTGTACAATATGACATTTATAAAAGTTTGTAACTGGGTATTCCTACTTATATTCAAATAGTGAGATATATGTATAAATGTGGACTTTACTAGGAAAGAGTTAATAGGACTAGTGGACCTATATGTATGATTTCTAATGTATATTAGCATAGGTCAGGAGAGGAAGGAGTCTCAGGAGAATAGCAATTATATATAATACAGTACCCTTTCATAAGCTCAATAAAATATAAGTAGTGGGATCCTCTAAACTATTAGTTGTTGTTGAACTCGATAATAAAGTAAAAGTGTAAAATAAAAACAAGCTAAAGTTTAAACATAAACAACTGCTGCTAATGTTCTGAGGACTGTATATAAAAATAGTTCTGTCCACAAATGTAATAACAGTACAGGCATCTAGTAGGTCAACTTTTCACCCATGTATCCGGCTCAAATGCCATCATTAGGCTATAAAAAGAATCCATATACAACAATCATTGCGGAGTAAAATTGCGCTTAATGAGCGAGTCCATATTTCTGGCAACCAAAAGAAAGTTTGGTAGGCAGTAGATAGGTTTAGAAATGTATAGTGTGGACAGTTAGTTGCTACTACATACCCACTACAAACATATGGTTGCGGCAGGAAACTCATCAGCCTACTCCTATCTTTCCAAACCGGGTAAGAGCCTTACAGAAAGCATAGTCCAGCGACTGCCGTTGTGTGCAAAAGAGAGATTGCGGTAATTTTAGTTCAGCCATTTTAGATGTCATACCGGGTAGCTGTCTTTGTACCTTCCACATTCGCCCATCCATCGTAGTTAGAAGTTGTGGCTTTGATGGACTCATCACAATCAGGTCACTGAAAAAGTGCGGTGTTGAAAGCAGTTGAAACCGCATGTGCGCGACAGTAATGTCCCTCTGATCCCAAGTGTCTGGAACCGGACTATGCCCCGAAACGCCCAGCCTTCTCAGGGCTGTTCTCTGGATCGTGTCTTGGAACAACTTAGTCTCTGCCCTATTCATCTGCAAAACAAGAGTTCCAAACTCGGCTCCCACGAACTCATCAGCTCCAGCATGGCAGGTAGGTATCGCAAAAGGATCTCCAGGCTCTGCAGCGTTATCTATCTCTGATGTGCCTTCCGTGTCTGGTAAGAATGTTGGGCTCACTCGTGTGGTAGGCTGGGGAGAAGTCAGTCGCCCTTCAGATGGACCTACTGCGCTGTCACTGCTTGGATTGCTTTCCGGTGAAGTCAGGGAGGTATTCAAGGTAGGAGCTGCTAGGCAAGTGTGGTATGGTTCGTGGGGTGCTCTTAGGAAGACCTCTCGATAATGAAGAAGCAGGCAGCTTATTTCTTTTAGTAGAGAGGAAGGTTCCATGTCAGCTAAGCTTGTTGTAGGGGATAATCAGCTTGTAGATCTGTAGGTGTGTTCCTTCTAAAGCACCTTAAGTGCTGCGTAACGACAGGGCCAAGGCGCCCTGCCGGGGGGTAGAAAATAGGCCACGATCGTATAGTGGCTCCAGGCGCCGATGCCAGCAGCTATCCTCACAAAATTGTGTTCAATAGGCGTAGAATTCAAATCATAATACAGTTCCAATGAAACAGTAAAGAGATCGATGAGCTGAGATGTGAATTTCTGTGATTATCAAGAAAAGCTGTAGCAGCATACAGCAGTGCTACTAAACATGGCCGCTGCCCGGAAGTTCCCCCCAGTTCACAATTTTTGAATCTAGACCAAGGAGATATAGTTTGTGAATAAGTTTATTGTGTGGGACGGTGTCAAATGCTTTGCTGAAATCTAGATATGCTACATCAACTGCTCCTCCCTTGTCTAATACTTCTGTTACATAATCAAAGAAGTCAATTAGATTCGTCTGACATGATCTCCCTGTAGTAAAACCATGCTGATTTTGGTCCTCTAAATTGTTTGTCTTTATGTAAGTCATAATTCTTTCTTTTAAGAGGCTTTCCATTAATTTCCCTACTACTGAAGTTAAACTAACTGGCCTGTAGTTGCCAGATTCTTCTCTACTGCCCTTTTTATGAAGAGGTATTACATTTGCTATTCTCCAATCATCTGGGACAGCTCCTGTTAATAGTGACTGATTAAACAGATCAGTTAATGGGACAGTTAGCACTGATCGAAGTTCTTTTAAAACCCTTGGATGAATATTATCAGGACCCACTGCCTTTGTAACATTTATTTTTGATAATGCTAACAAAACCTCATCCTCTGTAAAAAGATTACTGTTAAGCTTGTTTCTATTTTGCGTAGCATCCCTTAATGTAGACATTGTATCTTCACAATCTTTAGTGAAAACAGAACAGAAGTAATCATTGAGACAGTCTGCAATCTGCTTATCTCCTTCTATTATTCTACCATCAACTGATTTCAATTTTACTATCCCTACCTTATTTTTTCTTCTTTCACTGATATATCTAAAGAATGTTTTGTCCCCATGTTTTACTGACTGTGCTATCTTCTCTTCTGCATGAGCTTTAACCTTCCTAATTAACTGCTTAGTCTTTTTTTGTTGGAGTCTCCATATTTTCCTATCATCATCTGCTTGTGTGTGTCTGTAATTTTTATAAGCTATCTTTTTTGTCTTTACAGCATGTGCTACTTCTTTGGAAAACCAAATTGGTTTCCGCTTTCTTTTACTTTTACAGACATGTCTAATACAGTGTGCGGTTGCATCTAAAATGGCACCTTTCACAAATTCCCACTGTTCTTGAACCCCTGTAATAAGAGTTTTCCCCTTTAAATAGTTTTTTAGGTATTCTCCCATTAATGAAAAATCTGCCGTCCTAAAGTCTAAAACTTTTGTTTTAGTCTGGGTGGACAGTTCCTGAACATGAATACTAAACCAAACAGATTGATGATCACTGGATCCTAAGTTCTCACCTACAGACACATCTGAAACTGTATCACTGTTTGTAAGTATTAGATCTAATATAGCTTCCTTACGAGTTGGTTCCTTGACTAATTGTTCAAGTGATTCCCCTAGCAGAGATTCAAGAATATATCTGCTTCTAGCCGATCTAGCAGAAGGAATCTTCCAGTCTATATCTGGCAAATTAAAGTCCCCCAGTACTATAACCTTACCCTTCATGGTCATTTTGGTTATTTCATCTAATAACAGATTGTCCAGTTTTTCATCCTGCAATGGAGGCCTATATACAACCCCTATTCTAAAAACATTTTTATCTCCAATTTCCAAAGTCACCCAAATACTTTCCACCTCATCATTTGTTCCTACAATTTCAGTAACCTTTATATTTTCATTTACATACAAAGCAACTCCTCCACCTTTATTTCCTACTCTGTTCTTTTTAAATAACCTGTATCCAGGTATGACTATGTCCCAGTCATGCAAATCATTGTACCATGTTTCTGTTATAGCTACTAAATCCAAGTTGTCCCTAGTCATTATTGAAATGAGTTCAGGTAATTTATTTCCTAAGCTGCGAGCATTTGTGCTCATGGCACGAAGAATTTTTCTACTAGAATTTCTAGAATTGTTACTTGGACTAACAGTTTTGGCATGCTGTGGGGGGCAGGTGGATATATTAATGCTACCCCCCTTTATTAGTTTAAATGATTTCTAATAAAGTATTTGAACTCCTCTCCCAGATACTCTGTTCCTTTAGCATCCAAATGCAAGCCATCTCTCCTAAATAACCTAGTATCTTTCCAAACAGAGCTATAATGGCCAATAAAACCAAATCCTCGTTCCCTGCACCACTTATCTAACCAAGAATTAAATGTTGTTATCCGCTCCATCTTTCCTGCTTCCTGGTCATACACAGGTAAAATAGCAGAAAATGATAGAGTTGATGCCACAGTCTCTAAATGATTACCTAGGTCACAAAACTCTTTCTGAACAGCAGCAACATGATTACTAGCCAGATCATTTGTTCCTAAATGAACAATCACATCTAACTCACTTCCCTTTCCTGCTGCCTTAACAATTCTCAAAATACGATTCTTATCCCTGTGAGCAGTAGCTCCTGGAAGACATCTAACCTCCCTTGTTTCTCCTTTACTTTCACCTAAATACACATTCCTCAAAATAGAGTCACCCACTAACAGTGACAGGATTGAGTACAGCAGTTATGGGAAAAGGTCCAATGAAGTGTTTTGTGTTTTGTAAGCTTCTTGCACGGAGTATGAAGTTTTAAGTTCCTAGTTGAGAGCCAGACCTTCTGTCCAACCCTGTATTCAAGATGGGGTCTGTGCCAATGGTCATAGAATTTCTTTTGGTTAAGCTGTGCTCGTTTCAAGTTATCCCGGACAAGATCAAAGGTCTGGTTAATGTTGTTAACAAGGTCAGTGACTTGAGGATTTTGTGTATCAGGTTTGTGTAGAGGATGGAACTGTGGGTGGTAACCATAGTTGATATAGACAGGTGAAAATCCAGTGCTAGAGTTTGTGGAGTTATTATACACAAATTCAGCCAATGTCAAGAAGGAAGACCAGGTATTCTGTTGATGACAACAGTAGCATCTTAAATATTGTATAAGGCATTGATTTGTCCTCTCACATTGGCCATTTGTTTGTGGGTGGTATGCGGTTGTCAAGGTTTGATGTATATTAAGGGATAAACATAACAATCTCCAGAATTTGGAAGTAAATTGAGAACCTCTGTCTCTGAGGACTGTATCAGGCAAACCATGAAGTCTAACTACTTATTTAAGAAATATCTCTGCTGTTTGTTGAGCTGTGGGTAAAGACTTGATAAGAAAAAAGTGAGCCATTTAAAGAAAAAAAAACACGATAACAAATATGACTGTGTTACCTTGAGATTTAGGGAGATCAACAATAAAGTGCATGGACACACTGGACAAGGGTCTGTTTGCAACTGGTATAGGAATTAACAATCCGACAGGACGCTGGTGCGAGGATTTTGAGGTGGCACATGTGGAACAAGATGAGACATACTTCCTTACTTAGTATCTCATGGAAGGCCACCAAAAGGATCTCTGAAGAAGATCAAATGTTTTCTTGAAACCTAAATGTCCAGCTAAAGGTGACTCGTGTTGTATGTAGAATTGGTTGATGTAACTGAGGTGGTAGATAATAATGTATACCGAAACAGAGTAAGCCATCCTCATCTGGGTGTAGAACATTAAGTGGTTTTGTCACACCGGACTGTTGTTTAACCTTAAGGTCTCAGAGAACATCAGTGATTAATCCTATGAAGCTTTGTTTTGGGATGACAGTTGAAGGGATTTCATCAGAAATAGGCTTGAGGTCTTTTCGAGACAAGGCATCGGCTTTACCGTTTTTATTGCCGGGTCGATAAGTGATTACAAAGTGGAACCTGGAGAAATATAGACTCCAGCTGAGTTGACGTCCAGAAAGTGTGCGGTTGGATTGGAGGTACTGGAGATTTTTGTGGTCTGTAAGAATAATGATAGGTAATACTGCTCCTTTGAGAAGATGTCTCCACTGATCGAAGTAACACTTTATGGCTAACAACTCTTTCTCTCCGACAGGATAGTTCATCTCAGATGCAGTCATTACCCTTGAAAAATATGATATTGAATGGAGGGGATCTTTTAATGACTTTCTTTGGGAAAGCACTGAGGCAATTGCGTTCTCGGAAGCTTCTACTTCCAACACGAATTGACAAGTAGTATCAGGAATTTGTAAGATGGCAGCAGCGACAAATCTTTGTTTGAGATGGTTAAAAGCAGACTGGCATTGTGTGGACCATCTGAAAGTCATATGGAGTTTAGTTAAATCAGTTAACGGTTTATAGATGGTAGCAAAGTGAGGAATGAATTGCCTGTAAAAGTTGGCGAAACCTAAAAATCACTGGACCTTTTTTTTGAGGGGGCTTGTGGCCAGTCTGTAATGGCTAAGATTTTGTTTGGCTCCATCCTAATACTTAAATGGTTTATGTGATAGCCAAGAAAGGAAATCTCAGGAGAATTAAAGATGCATTTCTCCATTTTTGCATATAATCTGTGTGTAGGCAATCTAGAATGCACAACCCTAACGTGGTTAATATGGTCAGTTAGATTATTAGAATAAATGAGGATATCATCCAAGTAAACAACTAAAAAAATATTGAGGATATCTCGGAAAATATTGTTTCTGAAATTTTGGAATGTAGCCGGTGCATTACATAAACCGAATGGCATAACTGTATATTTGTACAGGCCGTAACGGGTCCTGAATGCTGTCAGGCATTCGTCACCATCTCTTATTCTAACAAGGTTGTAAGCTCCACATAGGTTGAGTTTGGTAAATACCTTAGCCCCATGTAATCTCTCAATCAACTTGGCTATGAGAGGCAAAGGGTACCTGTTCTTTTTCGTACTCTTATTTAATTGCCTATAATCTATTATAGGCTGGAGGGAACCATCCTTGTTTTTAACAAAAAATATACCCGCACCTGCTGGTGAGGTCAAGGGTCTGATAAAACCCTTTTTTAAATTATCGCTAATATACTGCTTCAGGTGATCAAGCTCAGGTTTTGATAACAGATAAATGTGGCCATAGGGTATAGAGGCACCAGGCAAAAGATCTATGGGGCAATCATAATGAAACATCTATGAAATCTACATAAGGGGTAGGCAAGGAGGAGTGAGATAGATGTAATATGTTAGAGGTAGGGTAACAGGTAGTTGAACAGAAATGAGATGCGAGAGTAAGGGAAAGTTTATCCCAGTGTAAAGTTGGTTGATGTAAACGTAACCAAGTGATGCCCAAAACTATTGGGACGATAGAAGAGATAATGTCGAAAGATAGTGTTTCAGTGTGACTATTATCAGTAGTTATCAAAAGTGTGATGGTTTGTTGGGATACAGGACCAGATTGAAGTTGGGAGCCATCAATAACTTTGAGAGGAACTGGTATGCTTTTTTAAACAGAAAGGAATTTTATTGTTTTTAACCAAATCAAAATCAATGAAATTGCCACTGGCACCCATGTCAATTATGGCTTCGGTGTGCAGATCCCACTGTAAAGTTAGAAGTAAAATGATGTAAGAGGTAGAGGTAGATTTGTTATGGAAACAGTGGGGAGAAGAGATTTTCTTACCGGACTTCAGTTTTGACAAGGTAGGGCATTCCTTAATGACGTGTTCAGTAGCGCCACAATACATGCACAAATTTAAGGAGCGTCTACGTTTTTTTTCCTTGGGGGGGGTGAGAGGACCACGTAGAAAACTAATATCCATGGGATCTACTGAGGTGACACACCTCTACCTAATGGAGAACTCGTGGCAATTTTCTCCAACTTACGTTCCCTAATTCTCCTATCAATAGTAGCAGAGGTAGTGTATAAATCTTCCAAATGATCTGGAATACTGATTATGGACAACTTATCCTTTATATCTTCGGCTAAACCAAGCTTAAATTAGTTCTTTTAAGAAGCCTCATTCCAGAGGGAATCCTTGGCCCAGATTTTAAATTGGGCTATATAATCTTCAACTGGATTCTTCATCTGTTTTAATGAACAAAGTTTAGCCTCTGCGGTAATTTGCCTGTAAGAATCATCATAAAGAGATGACATAGCTTTGAGAAAAGCATCAAGAGAATTGAGTATAGGGTCATGGTCTTCATAGAAGGAATCCGCCAAAGCATGGGGTTCTCCTTTAAGATGATAAATAATAGTCAGTACCCTAGCACTGTCAGAGGAGTAGGTTTTAATAGAAGAAGACAGGCATTTTTAACACCAGTAGTTATGGATTTTGCGAAACAAAAATGTTTCACAAAACTCATAACAAAAATGTTACAAAGTACACTAACACACATAAACTACACTATTAACCCCTAAACCGCCACACCCTCACATAGCAAATACTATAAAAAAACTATTAACCCCTAATCCGCCGCCCACTCACCAACCCACATCGCCAACACTAAATTAAAGTATTAACCCCTAATCCGCTGCCCACCCACATCGCTAACACTAAATTAAAGTATTAACCCCTAAACCACCGACCCCCACATCGTTACTACTAAAATAAACATATTAAACCCTAAAATGTCGACCCTCCACATCGCTACAATAAAAATAAACCTATTAACCCCTAAACCACTGACCCCCACATTGCGACTCCTTAAATAAACCCATTAATGCCTGCCTGCCCCCCGCATTGCAACAATCTAAATTAAACTATTAACCCCTAAAAATCTAACCCCCGATACCTTTAAATAAAGTTACAATATGACTACCTTAAAATAAATAAAAACTTACCTGTGAAATAAAAAAATCTAAGCTTAAACTATAAATAAACCTAACATTCAGCTAGATTACGAGTTTTACGTTATGAGGGGTGCAGTGCTAACTTGCAGTTTATTCTCACCGCTCACTTACCTGCAGCGCTGGTATTACGGGTTTTTATCAACCCGGCGTTAACAGACAAGAAGTGAGCATAGAGCAAAATTGAGCTCCACACTGCACTCCAATACCAGCGCTGCTTAAAGGGCCACTGTAAGTAAATATTTTCTATGCCTGTTACTAACTAACTACTGTACCCCAAATACGCTTTTTATCAATAGCATTTCATTAACATATCTCTACCGTATATCAGAAATCTTCTCTGCAAATGTAATTGTTTTCCAAACCCACTCCATGGGTATCCTTTGCTCTGTAGCAATCCGTTTACAATACCTAGGTTTCAAAATGGCGCTTTAAACACAATTTCATTGGTTTAAGTATTTTGAACACACAGTGCTGAAAATAGTGGGCAGGATAACGTGACATCATCGGGGAATAAAATATATAACTTTTATAACGTTATGAAACTTAGTTTTGGAGAAAATATAGGTCAGTAGGTTTTAATTAATGTTTATTAACTTTAATATGTTAGTTGTTTGTCTTAAAAATTATAACAGAAAGTAATCCTTTAAGTGGTGAGCTGGTTATACGTGCTTGTGCATGATTTCCCCATAGACATCAATGGGGAGAGCCAGCAGAGAAAAAATCTAACACCTGCAAAAAAGCAGTGTAAAACTCAGTAACGCAGCCCCATTGATTCCTATGGGGAAACACATTTTATGTTTACACCTAACATCCTAACATGAACCCCGAGTCTAAACACCCAAAATCTTACACTTATTAACCCCTAATCTGCCGCCCCCGACACCGCCGACACCTGCATTATACTTATTAACCCCTAAGCTGCTGCTCCGGACATCGTCGCCACCTACATTATACTTATGAACCCCTAATCTGCTGCCCCCAACATAGCTGACACCTACATTATATTTATTAACCCCTAATCTGCCACCCCTAACATCGCCGCCATCTACCTACATTTATTAACCCCTAAACTGCCGTCCCCAACGTCGGTACCACTATTCTAAATGTATTAACCCCTAAACCTAAGTCTAACCCTAACACCCCCTAAGTTAAATATAATTTAAATAAATCTAAATAAAATTACTATCATTAACTAAATAATTCCTATTTAAAACTAAATACTTACCTATAAAATAAACCCTAAGCTAGCTACAATATAACTAATAGTTACATTGTAGCTAGCTAATTTTTTTTTTTTTTTTTTTATATCTTTATTTATTGAGAAAGCCCCCAACGGGTGCACCACAACAGGTAAAACACATACAGAAAAATCAACAGTTTAAATTACATATAATCGACGTCATAGGATGCAAATAGGTTCGATGTGTTCCTGGAGTGGGAAACACCCATCCGGGCACTCTTTTTTCCTTTTATTGGAAACTAGGGGAGGGTGGGGAAGGGGAGGGGGGGTGGACGGGAGAGAGAAGAAGGAATGGGAGGGGGGGGGAAGGGAGGGGGATGAAGTTAGGGGGGGAAAGGACAGAGGTGGGGGTGGGGGGGGGGGTATGTTAGGGGAGGAAAGAAGGGGGGGGGAGTTAAGGGAAATATGGGGATGAGAGATCATATCATTCTCTCACCTGAACATTACACAATCATGTACTTCATTTCAAAACAAGATAACTAGGTTCAGAGCCATGAAGTTAAAATAATATACTTAGTATTCTCTCAAACCTGATGAGTGCGATGAGTATGAGAAGTGGAGGAGGCACCCGGTCCGCCCTTCGTGAAACATGTTAAGTGTCAAAGTAAAATACTCCATGTGGGCAAATCTCTTAGTATGGAGAAGTAGAGTAAGGCAGGGAGGGGAGAAAAAGAAAAAAAAGAAAAAAGAGGAAGGGGGGAGTGTCTCTGGAATCAGGTGTCATTCAGGTTTCTCACAGGCCAGTTTCCCTTTAGTCTTTCCGTCATAATATATGTGCTATTAGTGAAGGGTGCCAGTATCTAGGTATATCTATTGGCCGGTAAGGACAGTAGATAAGGTTGCCATTTTATACAGAAGGCTTTGATTCGTGTCTCTAGGTCACCTTTAACGTCTGCCTGTTCGATCAGTACTTGTGCGTGGTGTGTGGTGGTTTGGTCACCGCCCATTGCCTTAGAATCAATTTTCTAGCCATCAGTATAGTGGTGTTTAGGAAGCGGTCATGTGGGGTGCTCTGTGTATGTCCCCTAAGAAAGAAGGTGTCTTGAACCATGAGGACTATAGGTGTGCCACAGATCTTTGACAGCCAGAACTGGATTTTACCCCAGTATTGGGCTATTTTTGGGCAGCTCCAAAATAGGTGTTTAACATCTGGTCTAGGTGAGGAGCATTTAAGACAAATGTCCAGTGCCTCTGGGATCCATTTAGCTCGCAAGTGGGGGGTTATGTAACTCAAGTGTATAAATCTGAGATGCGTCTCCCTATATGAGGTTGCAAGGGTACTTTTCGCTACTAGTTTAAAGCTATCAGTGATCATGTCTTCAGTGACATCAATATCAGCGTGTTGTTTCCATTTGGCACTTAAGTGCTGCAAGGTCTCTGTAGTTTTGCCCTCCAAGATTGAACCGTAAATGTATGAAATAGAATGCAGCCCTTGTTTAGTCAGTGAGCAGATGGTGTCAATCGGAGTATTGATTTTGTCACGAAGTCCCTCGGAGAGCAACTTCTGCGTATAGTGAGTAGCTTGAAGATATGCAAATGTGCTGTGTCTTGGGAGGTCATATCTGTCTTGTAAGTGGGTTAGTGGGAATACCCTGGTCGTGAGTGGGTCAATCAGTTGTGAGACTGCAGTTAGTCCCCTTTCACCCCATATGGCAAAAGTTCTAGTGGTCATACCCGGAAGAAAGGTGGGGTTGCCCTGTAGTGGAAGGTGTTTAGTAGTTTCAGGAGAGAGTTTCCAGTGTTTGCATAATTTTTTCCAAGCTCTAAGCGGGTCTTTAAATAAGATGTTGTCCCTGATCTGGTCAGGAAGTGTATGTAGGGGGGCATGTGGCAGGAATGCTAGGTGAAGCGGGTGCGCTAGCAATCTCTCGAGGTGTTCATCATTAAAAACTGATGTACGCGCTAACCAGTCAAAGACTAGTTTTCCTAACGTCGCCCAGTTATACCACTCTACATTCGGGAGTTTCAGTCCCCCTTTGTCAAAGGGTAGTGCCAGTTTCATTCTGCTAATTCTGCGTTTCTTCGAATTCCACACAAATGTGTCAAAAGCGCTAGTGATGCTCCCCAGGTCTTTCCGCGTTAACATAAAGGGAAGCAGTTGTAAAGGATATAGAAGTTTAGGCATTGCTATCATTTTAATTAAACTCACTCGGCCCGACAAGGCAATTGGCAATTTAACCCAACTCTGTAGGAGTGTTCTAATTTGCGTAATTACTGGTGGGATATTTAATTTGTAAATTAAGTTCGGGTTGACATGTAAACGTAGGCCCAAATATTTGAATGAGCCGTCCGTGACCCTCAGTTTATCTGGCATTGGTGTAGATGGACGTGTTCTAGTGAGGTAGGTCAGTTCAGATTTGTCCAGGTTTACTTTGTATCCTGAAATTTCTCCAAACTGGTGGAATATGGAGATCAGCTTAGGGATATTAATGGTCGGGTTAAGTACGTACAGGAGTAGGTCGTCTGCATATAGTGATAGGTGCATTGAGTGGGATCCTATCTGTATTGCCGGTATCATTTTCCTTATATATATAGCTAGAGGCTCTATGGCCAAATTGAATAAGAGAGGGGATAGGGGACATCCCTGCCTGGTTCCCCGTCCGAGATAGAAAGGATGAGATATTGAGCCGTTTACTATAATTGAAGTGTGTGGGTTATGGTATAGTGTTTGTATAAGGTTATGGAAGTTTCCAGTTATGCCAAATTTTTGCATAGTGATCAGGAGATGGTCCCACTCCACTCTGTCGAACGCCTTTTCGGCGTCGACAGAGAGGAGGCACGCCTCACGAGATATCTCCGGATCAGTTTGGCTGTCATCATTATTTCCCTGTCTCTCTCGCCAATAATGGTCTATAACTGCTAGGGTTTTTCGGATATTGGCAACCGAAGAGCGGTGTTTCATGAAACCGGTTTGGTCTTTGTGTATGACCGTACCTAATACTGATGCTAGTCTAGTTGCCAGTACGGAGGTGAATAATTTGTATTCGTTGTTTAAGAGTGCTATTGGCCTGTAGGATGCTGGGAGCGTCGGGTCTCTACCTGGCTTCGGGATTAGACACATGAGTGCATCCGCGAAGTCAGCTGGGGGCGTCACGGAGCCCTGTAAGTATGCCGTGAAAGTTTGTGCCAAAAGGGGACTAAGCTCCTGTTGCAGGAGTTTGTAGTATTCGACTGGTAGTCTGTCAGGGCCAGGAGTTTTTCCCAATTTGGTCTTTCTGATTGCCTTTAAGATTTCCGACGCCTGAATTGGGGCATTGAGTTTCTCTAGGTCTTCCGGGGTAAGAGTGGGGGGGTAATTTTATCCCAGAAATGTTCCTTGTCACTCTGTGCGCTTGGGTGGGCTGTGTAAAGTGTGGAGTAGAAATTTAAAAATTCATTTGTGATTGATTGGGTGTCTGAGCGGTATGCCCCTTGCACTTGTATGGATGGGATGAGGGATTTCGGGTTGATCAATTTAACCATATTAGCTAGCAGTCTCCCTGTTTTGTCCCCAAATCTATAAAACCTGCCCTTTCTATATGTCTGGAAAAGGCGGTCTTGTTGGGCTAGGGCGTCCTCTCTCAACTTCTTCTTTTCATAGTAGTTATGTCTATGTCTGAGGGAGGGGTGGGTCAAATATTGGTTATATGCCATTGTAACTTCTGTTGCAGTAACAGTTGCTAATTTTTTCCATTTGGCGTTGTAGTGCGCTGTGAAACTAGTGATTTGGCCTCGCATGACCGCCTTAGATGCTCCCCAAAACACTCCTGGGTTGTCAAAATGTTGCATGTTGAAATTGCAGTATTCCCCCCAATGGGTTTTTAAATGTTGTCTGAATTTGGTATTATGGTATAAGTAGGTAGGGAATCTCCAATTGTCATGGGTGTGAGTTGTGGATCTAGGGCCAAGTTGCAGCCAGATGGGTGCATGGTCTGAAATTATGATGTCTGAGATGTCCGTTTGCTGTATTTGCGTGTATAATTGTTTAGAACATAGAAAATAGTCAATGCGTGATAGTGTTTTGTGTGTTTTTGAGGCACATGTAAAATCTCTCCTGGTCGGGTGGCGCGCGCACCATGGGTCTATGAGGCCTAGTGAGTTCTTGAAAGCAGTTATAATTGTCGTCTCCTTTTTCCTCTGTCTAGCATATATTTTCTCCTGTCGTTTTGTGTGATTGTCAGCCCTGCGGTCCAGTCTTGCGCCAGATTATAATCTCCTCCTAGCAGTAGTGGTTTGTCTGTGTGTATAGTTAGGATGGTCTGAAGGGTGTGCCAAAATTGAGGGTTTAATTGATTAGGGCCATATATGTTTACTAAGATGCAAGATTGATCGTCTATGGACAGGTTGGCTATAATGTATCTTCCTCCCTGATCTATTGTGATAGGGCGGACTTGTGCTGAAAGTCCCATAGCTAATGGTTTATTTTTATTTTACAGGCAAGTTTGTATTTATTTTAAATAGGTAGAATAGTTACTAAATAGTTATTAACTATTTACTAACTACCTAGCTAAAATAAATACAAATTTACCTGTAAAATAAAACCTAACCTAAGTTACAATAACACCTAACCTTACACTACAATTAAATAACTTACCTAAATTAAATACAATTAAATAAATTAAATACAATTAGCTAAATTGCAAAACCCCCCCACTAAATTACAGAAAATAAAAACAAATTACAAGATATTTAAACTAATTACACCTAATCTAAGAGCCCTATCAAAATAAAAAAAGCCCACCAGCCGATAGGATTTCTTCAACCTTAATTCCGATTGGCTGATAGAATTCTATCAGCCAATCGGAATCTAAGGGACGCCATCTTGGATGACGTCATTTAAAGGTACCTTCATTCAGCAAGAAGACGTCGATTGAAGAGGATGCTCCGCACCGGATGTCTTGAAGATGGAGCCACTCCCCGTCGGAAGGATGAAGATAGAAGATGCCATCTGGGTGAAGACTTCTGCCTGCCTGGAGGACCACTTCTGCCCGTCTGAAGGACCACTTCTGCCGGCTTTGTTGAGGACATCTTGCCGCTTGGATGAAGACTTCTGCCGGTAAGTGGATCTTCGGGGGTTAGTGTTAGGATTTTTTAAGGGTGTATTGGGTGGGTTTTATTTTTAGGTTAGGGCTTTGGGCAGCAATAGAGCTAAATGTCCTTTTAAGGGCAATGCCCATCCAAATGCCCTTTTCAGGGCAATGGGGAGCTTAGGTTCTTTTAGTTAGGGTTTTATTTGGGGGGTTGGTTGTGTGGGTGGTGGCTTTTACTGTTGGGGGGGTTGTTTGTATTTCTTTTTCAGGTAAAAGAGCTGATTTCTTTAGGGCAATGCCCCGCAAAAGGCCCTTTTAAGGGCTATTGTTAGTTTAGTTTAGGCTAGGGTTTTTTTTTATTTTGGGGGGGGGCTTTTTTTTATTTTGATAGGGCTCTTAGATTAGGTGTAATTAGTTTAAATATCTTGTAATTTGTTTTTATTTTCTGTAATTTAGTGTTTTTTTTTGTAATTTAGCTAATTGTATTTAATTTATTTAATTGTATTTAATTTAGGTAAGTTATTTAATTGTAGTGTAGTGTTAGGTGTTATTGTAACTTAGGTAAGGTTTTATTTTACAGGTAAATTTGTATTTATTTTAGCTAGGTAGTTAGTAAATAGTTAATAACTATTTAGTAACTATTCTACCTAGTTAAAATAAATACAAACTTGCCTGTAAAATACAAATAAACCCTAAGCTAGATGTAACTATTAGTTATATTGTAGCTAGCTTAGGGTTTATTTTACAGGTAAGTATTTAGTTTTAAATAGGAATAATTTAGTTAATGATAGTAATTTTATTTAGATTTATTTAAATTATATTTAAGTTAGAGGGTGTTAGGGTTAGGGTCAGACTTAAAGGGCCACTAAACCCAAAATCTTTCTTTCATGATTCAGATAGAACATACAAATTTAAACAACATTACAATTTACTTCTATTATTTATTTTGCTTAATTTTTTAGATATCCTTATTTGAAGAAAAAGCAATGCACATGGGTGAGCCAATCACACGAGGCTTCTATTTGCAGCAACCAATCAGCAGCTACTAGATATGATTTTCAGCAAAGAATATCAAGAGAATAAAACAAATTAGATAATAGAAGTAAATTAGAAATATGTTTAAAATTGCATTCTCTTTCTAAATCATGAAAGAAAAAATGTGGGTTTCATGTCCCTTTAATAAATTTAGAATAGTCCGGAGCGGCAGATTAGGGGTTAATAATTTTATTTTAGTGTTTGCGATGCGGGAGGGCCTCAGTTTAGGGGTTAATAGGTAGTTTATGGGTGTTAGTGTGCATTTTAGCACTTTAGTTATGAATTTTATGCTACAGCTTTGTAGCGTAAAACTCATAACTACTGTCTTTAAAATGCGTTAGGAATCTTGGCGGTAGAGAGTGTACCGCTCACTTTCTGGCCTCCCAGGACAAACTCGTAATACCGGCGCTATGCAAGTCCCATTGAAAAAAGCCTTTAAGAAATTTACGTAAGTTGATTTGTGGTAAGGCCAAAAAAGTGTGCGGTGCCCCTAAACCTGCAAGACTCATTATACCAGTGGGCGTAAAAAACAGCAAAACTCGTAATCTAGCCGATAATTATTTAAAAAAAATAAAATATACCAAAAATTAAAAACCTAAATAACAAAATTAAAAAATCCTAACAATACAAAAAACAACAACCTAACATTACAAAAAATAACAAAATCTAAAAAAAATCTTAGATTACAGAAAATAATCAGAAAACAAAATTATCCAAAATAAAAAACTTAAACCTAATCTAATACCCCTATAAAAACAAAAAAGCAACCCCAAAATAAAAACACCCCCTAATCTAACACTAAACTACCAATAGCACGGAACGAAGGCGGCGCGGAGTGGAGCAGGGAGGCCGGCCGCGCAGACTTCCATCATGGAGGCTCCTCTTTAATGCGATCGTCTGCCGCACACTGAAGATTGAATACAAGGTACCCCTTTTATATTAGGGTACCTTGCATTACTAGTGGCTGAAATTTTCTTACCAGCCAATAGGATGAAAGCTGCTTAAATCCTATTCGCTGTTCATATCAGCCAATATGATTTTTATTTTTTTTGGGTGGGATTTTTTTTAGATTAGGGTTTTTTTTTAGATTAGAGCTTTTTTTGTTTTTTAATGGGCCCTAAAGACCTGTTAAACTTAAGGTGAATGCCATTTTAAGGGCTATTGGTAGTTTGGTGTTAGATTAGGGGGTGTTTTTATTTTGGGGTAGCTTTTTTATAGGGGCATTAGATTAGGTTTAATTTTTTATTTTGGATAATTTTGTTTATTATTTTCTGTAATCTTAGATTTTTTTATTTTTTGTAATTTTAGATTTTTTTATTTTTTGTAATGTTAGGTTGTTTTTTTTTCCGTAGTGTTAGGATTTTTACATTTTGTAATTTTTTTTTAAATAGTAGTGTTAGGTTTATTTATAGTTTAAGCTTAGTTTTTTTATTTCACAGGTAAGTTTTTATTTATTTTAAGGTAGTTATATTGTAACTTTAATTTAAAGTTAGCGGGTGTTAGGTTTAGGGGTTAATAGTTTAATTTAGAAGACAAATTAACAGAAGGCGCCCATAGCGTAGTATAGTCTAACAAGATAAAAGCAACAAACAATAGATGGAAATTCACTCACATTTGTTTAACACTGCCAAGTGCTATATGTGAAGGCCAGATATTCAGGAGTAGTCTGCTAACTCGCCTCTCGTATCAGGAACTAGAAGATAAGTCTCCTTTCCAAAGGCAAACGATAAAAACTGGATCCCAGGTCTAGTATGGTGTCGGTTAGTTTAACTACATCAGTCCAAAATCCAATAGAAAGTGCAAAGGATGTTTAGATTTAAAAAGGTATTTAATATATCACAATACATCAACAGCGACACATTTCACAGTATCACGCTGTTTCATCAGGCTGATATTACAGCAACATTTGTGCAAGCCCTTTATACACATAAGGATCCAAAAAAATAAACATAAAAATCATCCCCCCTCTCCGTCGTTAAAAATTCACGCCATATATGCGCTTAGGTAAAAACACTGTGGCAAAAAAAGCCCCAAACAATGATGTAACATTTCTTTCAGTAGTTACGTGCATATACAATGTAATACATCTAATAAAAAGTTATATTTATAAAACATTGTAAATACTATGTTGCCAAAAGTATTTAAGTTCCCAATCCGATGTGCTCAAACCTTAATTGGCTACTGGTATGCACACGTGAGCCAATCACACACCATCAGTCTGACATTATGTCACTTTATTTAGTGTTGGCGATGTCAGGGGGCGGCGGATTAGGGGTTATTAGACTAGGGGTTTATGTTAGAGTGTTAGGTTTATGCATAACCTTCTTGTCTCCATAGACATAAATGGGGAATGCATTATAGCGATCGCCATTCCGCAATCGCAGTTATTTTTTCTAACACTTTTTCTTCATTGATGTCTATGGGGGGATACGTGCACAAGCACGTCAAGTCAGGACTTGGCTTTTGTGCGGTATGGAGCTTAACGCACCATACAGCACAACACAAGGTTTTTTTGTAACTTGTAATTGCAGCGCTATGGAAAGTGCAGTACCGCTGAATTTTAGCGTTATTTGTGCACCGGGTGTCGCTCACAACTTGTAATCTCGCTCTATGTTCCCCTCTTCCTTTTGCAAATACAGAGTTCTGGGAAACAATCTATAGCATGGAACAGTTAGTTCTTTGGCAGAGATATTTTTATTATGTTATTTTTGAAACTTTGATACAGGCCTGCAAGCCTGAAAATGTATCATAATGTCTGGAAGGGTTTATTTCTTTCCATTCTTTTTAGAATTCCTTGGAGAGGTTTTTTTGAGTTGTCTGCAGTTTCATATGTTTTTCCTTCTCATATTTTTTTATCAGGACAAGGTAATTTTGACTTTTTACCTAGGGTTGTGTCCTTGGGAAATGTTTGTCCTTTCTTTGTGTCCTAGTCCTAAGATTTCTTCATAGCGGCTTCTTCATAACTTGGTTGTTAGAGCTTTAAAGTATTTTAAAGACGCTTATAAGATTTGCAGAAAAACGTTGAGTTTGTTTGTTCTGGTTTCTGGTTTCAGGAATAGGCAGAAAGTCACTGCCGTTTCTTTAGCATCTTGATTGAATCTCTTGATCCATAAAGCTTACTTAGAGGTGGAAAGGCCTCTACCTAAATGGATTACAATACTTTCTTGTTTGTTTTTTGCATTCTTTATCAAAAAATTTCCATTTTGCTGAGTTTGCTTTTTCTTGGTCTGCCTTTTGTAGGAATGTCCTTTAGGCAGTTGTTTAAGGTCTATTTTGATTTTTGCCTGTCATTTTATTTGCATGTCTACATTGTCTATTCTTTGGGTTCTATTTGGGTTGTGGATTTAGTTTCATTGTGAAAAAAGATGTTCTTTTTATCCTAAACTTATTTCTCATTACTAGTGGATTCCACAGTGTGGGTATTTTAGTTCCCAGTAGAAATGGATTGTGGACCCTCACCACCTGTAAGAAAGAACACATAGTTTATGCTTACGTCATAAATACATTTCTTTCATGGTGGTGAGAGTTCATGAGACCCCACCATGTTATTTTGGTGTTGTTTTATTTTTTGTGCACATCTTTTTTCCCTGCTCCTATTTTTTTGCTTTTATTTCTTTTCCAACCTTTTTGGCTTGGCTAGATGTCAGACTAGTTTCCAGTAAGGAGGGAGGGGTTTTATAGAGCTCTTGAGGTTTGGGAATCTTTGCATCCTCTTAAAGGCAGGGAAGAGTAATTCCCAGGAGTAATGGATGGTGGGCTCTCACCACCATAAAATAAATGAATTTATCAGGTAAGCATAAATTGTGTTTTCTCAAAGATATTGAATAAGCTTTCAATTAAAACCTCCTCAAGAAAGATAATTCTTGTTTTGAGTTCCTTGAGATATTTTCAATGCACAAGCCTTTGTGGCTTGTGTGAGAAGTCTGGAAACAACAGACGTTATTGCTTCAGTTCTATATTATGAAATAAACCAGAGGTTTTAATCCAATGGTTTTATAGTACCAAAAATGCAAGGTACGTTTTAGCCTATCTTAGATCTCAAAGTCTTGAACAAATTCCTAAACATTCCTACTTTAAAGATGGAGAGGATTCCTACTTTACCATCTTTTTTTGCAGGAGGGTAAGTATTAAAATGTGCTTATTCACATATCCCCATTCACAGGAATCATGTCAGAGGGGTTTCTGATATTTGCTTTCTTAGACAAGCATTATCAGTTTGTGGCACCCAGCAGTGCCGGTGCAAGTTTTTTTGTCTACACAGGCGAAGGTGCATTTTGATGCCCCGCCCCCAATCCCCCAACACAATATCATAACCCCCCCAACAATGCCACACCTCCCTGCCCTCCTCCACCCCCATACCAATGTTTATATATATGTTTTTCCTGTAACTCAAATTAAATGCAAATTTAATCCTCAAAGCAGTTTCCATTCCAGGTGAATAGTTGTTTGGACACTTTTTTTTATCTCTTTGCAGGGGTTAAAGTAAACACATAATTACATGGAAGCATTTGTGAGAGAATAAAATGCACTTTGTTATTAGAGCATTTTATTATTGTATTCCATGTATTGCTTCCATGTAATTATGTGTTTACTTTAACCCCTTCAAAGGGATAAAAAAAAAAAAACAGCCCCGGGGCAAAGTCTGCCAGGCTCTATGAGTCTGTGTTTAATTAAATTGTGGTTAGTGCACTCACTATCGTCCTCTGCTCTGTCTCAACACTTCAGCTGCCTGGGGGTAATTGCCAATGCCACTTAACTTGCCAAGTTAAAGTTGCCAACTTGCCACTACTAGATTAGCTCAGTGCCACACTGTATGCCGCCGTTGGCCACTGTGTCATGTCATATGTCATGTGCAACGCCGAGCTGCACAGCTAACGGTTCTTATGGCCTCTGCGCTCTGCCTAACCCCAGACCCCTGCCATCCTACCTCTTCACTTCAAAAATACCGGTCCGGGTGTCACTCACGTGGCTCATTTTCAGCCAGTCAAACAACGCCAGGCATCCACCTACCAATTACTCGCTCAGACTCACTGCACAGATAAACTTAGTGCAAACAGAACTGGATTAGATAGTTGTCTGTGTGCTGCTAAGATATAAAGCTCCTAATCCTAAATGGATCCCTCAAGACTGTCAATGAAATACATGAAAGCAGGCAAAAGGAATATGGAGTGCTACAAGGCTAATATCTGTAATGGATAGTAACGGAACATTAAGGAAATGGCACAATCTAAATAAAAGGCATCAAAAAGTACCTAAATATATACAAATGTGACTTTTTTATTAAATATAAAAATGGTATCAGATAAAAATACATTATCGCAATAAAAACATAAGGTGCTGAAGTTCTAAAACATAAAAGTGGTTGACCAACCTTAAAACAGGGCAATTCAGATAATACAGTATAAAAGCCCACAGTCAAAAAATATATATCAGATAGTCAGATTAAATTTTGAAATTGCAGATAAAGCACGCTGCAGATCTGGATTATGAGTGATCCTGTGTTAGTGAAGTTGAGATTTGGCTTATACTGGCACTAGAGTCCCGGTTGATAAATAGTACCTGAATCTTCTATGAATGTTACCAGTAATAAGTGGGTCCTTGCCTTCCCAAAACTGAATGTTGAATTATCCCCGTGGACAAAATTGGAAAGATTTTCTCTAATGCGGCGCCAGGCAGATCCACCTCCTGATTTTCCACTCTCAGCGCCCCTCTGCTGGGGGCGTGCTAAAGTGGCTGCCTATATGGCCTTACACAAGTGGGTTCTTGCCTTCCCAAAACTGAATGTTGAATTATCCCCGTGTCCAAAATTGGAAAAATGTAATCTAATGCGGCGCCAGGCAGACCCACCTCCTGATTTTCCACTCTCAGCGCCCCTCTGCTGGGGGCGCCCTAAGGTGGCTGCCTATTTGGCCTTACACAAGCGCCGGCCCTGGCACCCAGAGTATTTGCCACAGTTCTATAAGCGTTGTTGACTGTAGTTCCAGTTCAAGGAATCTCTATAGTTCTTTATTTGGATGACCTTTTGGTCCAAGCACTCTCTTTTCATCTAGCTGTGTCTCACACTCATGCAGTTCCTCAACTGCTCACAGTAAGGGTTAGAAAATTAGTCTTTCAAAGAGCTCCCTAACGCCTCAGACAAGTGTGTCTCTTTTGGGGGTTATAATATATTTAGTCTCTGTGCGCCTTTCTTTGACAGCTTAACAAAACTAAAGTTGCAAGAGGACAATGCTGATCTTCAACTCAATTCTCTTTCCAATGTTCAATATATGGAAGTTGTGGGTCTTAAGGTGGCTGCCTCATATGCAGCCCCATTTGCTAGGTCCTTTCAATTGCAGATGCTGTGGAATGGGGCCCCAAGGATCTGTCTCATAGGATTCTGTTAGATTAGAGGACAAGAAAGTCTAACATGGTGGCAGGATCACAATTTCTTTGTTTATGGAGATTCTTTTCTTTGGCCAGTGTGGGTAGTGATTTCCACAAACACCACTCTGCATATTTAGGGTGCAGTCTGTGGGTCTTGGAGAGCACAGGGTTTTAGTCTCCTCTGGTATATCCTCAGGGATATTCAGACCTTTGTTCATGGTGGCAGGATCACAATTTCTTTGTTTATGGAGATTCTTTTCTTTGGCCAGTGTGGGTAGTGATTTCCACAAACACCACTCTGCATATTTAGGGTGCAGTCTGTGGGTCTTGGAGAGCACAGGGTTTTAGTCTCCTCTGGTATATCCTCAGGGATATTCAGACCTTTGTTCATTATTATTATTATTCTTTATTTATAAAGCGCCAACAGATTCCGCAGCGCTGCCCGTGGGTACAAGGATAACAGTACAATGGAGAAGCAATATGATAAAAGACAAAATTTTACAGACAAATACAGGGGGAATTGAGGGCCCTATTCCCGTGGGAACTTACAATCTAGATGTTCATTCAGTTTCTTAATCTGGTTTTGGGGGTTCTTCAGGCCCTTTCTTTTTGAACCTATGCATGGTCTAGTCCTTTAACTTTTATCCTGGAACATTTTTTGTCTTCTGCCAGGAGAGTTAAGTGAGCTTTCAGCTTTATCTTGCAAACCTGCTTTCCCTTTTTCCAACTTCTAAGAAGCCAGGTGTCGCAGCTAAATTGGCACGCCAAAGAATAGTCAAAAGTTCTGTTACAGAAATCAGCAACATAAATCAAGATACAGGCAAAGGTTTCAGAATCAGGAGATCATGCCAGAAACAAGAATGCCAGGACTTTCATAAGGAATAACCAAGCACAGATTGGTGTTAGTAGGACTCTGTAGGAGCCTCTTAACATCCCCCCCATAGTTCTTAGCACCATATGAGCTGCAGGGTTACGTCCAGAGCAAAGTTTACACAGCTATATATTTGAAGAAGTTTCAGAGTCCTGTGCACTAAACTTAGTGCACCCCTGTGAATCCTTGTCTGATATTGAGATGCACACAGAGCACCCTGTTCTATCAACAGAGCTAAACTTCCTTTTCTTAATGTAGCCCTGACTCAAGCCACATTTACAACACTCACTTTTGTGTGCCCCTGGGTCCATGCAAATCTTACAGTTCTGAACTTAACATGCATCCTACTAAACCCAGATTAGCTTCTAGTGGCTTGAAACATAGACAAATTAAAAAAAAAAACACAAAAAACCTCAAGAGTTATAATGGGACCTTACTAAAAACATTTGCAATAGCGTATTGAGGAAATTGCTTTTGCCTGTGTTTTGTATTCTAGTTGCTGTTATATTATAACCTCAAAAAATACTTTGAGCATATTACTGCAGGTGAATACCCACATCTATTACTTATGTTGATTACTTTGCCTTGCAAACTGCAGTTAAAACTACTATATTTATTTAGTAATCAGTAGTGCTCTAGAATTCTTTTAGCTTTATTTAACGTGAAAGCTCTTGTCCTCTGCCAAGAGAATTTTTATCTACGTATTTTAGTGACATACACAGTTAATTAAATGTTGACCAAATCAAGACTGTAAATAGATAAAGCAAAAAGTAATTGTTTAAAGCTGATAAAGGTATATATATATATATATATATATATATATATATATATATATATATATATATATATATATATATATATATATATATATATATATATATATATATATATATATATATACATACAGTATCTCACAAAAGTGAGTACACCCCTCACATTTTTGTAAATATTTTATGATACCTTTTCATGTGACAACACTGAAGAAATGACAATTTGAGTACACCCCTAAATGGAAATGTCCAAATTGGGCCCAAAGTGTCAATATTTTGTGTGGCCACCATTATTTTCCAGCACTGCCTTAATCCTCTTGGGCATGGAGTTCACCAGAGCTTCACAGGTTGCCACTGGAGTCCTCTTCCACTCCTCCATGACGACATCACAGAGCTGGTGGATGTTAGAGATCTTACACTCCCCCACCTTCCGTTTGAGTATGCCCCACAGATGCTCAATAGGGTTTAGGTCTGGAGACATGCTTGGCCAGTCCATCACCTTTACCCTCAGCTTCTTTACCAGGGCAGTGATTGTCTTGGAGGTGTGTTTGGGGTCGTTATCATGTTGGTATACTGTCTTGCGGCCCATTCTCCGAAGGGAGGGGCTCATGCAGGCCCAGACAACGACGCTCCCACCACCATGCTTGACTGTAGGAAAGACACACTTGTACTCCTCACCTGGTTGCCGCTACACACACTTGACACCATCTGAACCAAATAAGTTTATCTTGGTCTCATTGGACCACAGGGCATGGTTCCAGTAATCCATGTCCTTAGTCTGCTTGTCTTTAGCAAACTGTTTGCAGGCTTTCTTGTGCATCATCTTTAGAATAGGCTTCCTTCTGGGACGACAGCCATGCAGACCAATTTGATGCAGTGTGCGGTGCATGGTCTGAGCACTAACAGGCTGACCCCCCACCCCTTCAACCTCTGCAGCAATGCTGGCAGCACTCATACCTATATTTCCCAAAGACATCTTTATGTATAGCAAAAAATCTTTTTTTCAGATCCTCAGAGAGTTCTTTGCCATAAGGTGCCATGTTTAACTTCCAGTGACCAGTATGACAGAGTGTGAGACCGATAACATCAAATTTAACATACCTGCTCCCCATTCACACCTGAGACCTTGTAACACTAACGAGTCACATGACACCGGGGAGGGAAAATGGCTAATTGGGCCCAATTTGGACATTTCCACTTAGTGGTGTACACACTTTTGTTGCCAACGGTTTAGACATTAAAGGCTGTGTCTTGAGTTAGTTTGAGGGGACAGCAAATTTACACTGTTATACAGGCTGTACACTCACTATTTTACATTGTTGCAGTGTCATTTCTTCAGTGTTGTCACATGAAAAGATATAATAAAATATTTAAAAAATGTGAGGGGTGTACTCACTTTTGTGAGATACTGTATATATATATATATATATATATATATATATATATATATATATATATATATATATATAAACTCAAATCTTTTAGTTCCATCTATTAAAAGCACAAAACATTCATGCAGACACAATCCATTATGTAGATCATAGACTGGCGTGATTAACATGAACAACGATTTAAAAAGCAGGACTCATGCCCCCACTTGTGCAAACAAAACTTACTAAAATATTAACCCTTTATATATCTTAACAGATAATGACAAACGTAGATCCAAAGGCAGGGTTAAAACTGTAAAAAGTCTTTATTTGAATTCCACTTGGGATAAAAAGAAGAAACCCATGGGGGTCCAGCACACACAGTTTTCAAGTACAAAATACTCAAGCTGACATGTTTCGGTTAAACACCATAATCATAGCTAAATTAGTACAGATGTTACAAAAACCAATCACTAGTGTTCAAAAATTGCACATTTTAACTCTTAATGTTCCTAAACTCCTGTGAATAATCAAAATGTTAACACAATTATATAGTACATATCCCCCACCGCTGTTTAAAGCAGACCAAATAAATAAATAATAAATAAATCTATCCAATTGCTCATTTATATATTATCTTTAGAGACACATAGGCAAATAAAGTTCTATAAATTAAAACTTAGTTGTGACATATAATTCGAACTAATTGAACAGTACATCACCACAACAATGGGGAGTGTTGGGAAAGGAAGGACATGATAGGTCAATCTGTGTAAAGGAAGGGGAGGGTTCATTTGAACATTAGGTTACTGAGCCCTATATAAAGGGCATTTATGCATACAATGAACATACAAGCCTGAGGAAACGGGGTGTCCCCCGAGAAACGCGTCGCTATATTGTATGGTCTATGGGGAGATAGGTTGTCATCACCCAGCTGTAATTTGTTATACCGTTTGGTATTTTTATTGTGTATAATAAAATACTGATTTTATACTTTTACATAAGTCTGGTGTTGGTGTTACTATCCTCATAGCAGTAACCTAAGGGCACTGTAGCTCTTCCTCCTCCTTCCACTGCAGTCTTGGCCATTGTTTGACATCCAGGAGACAAATATTCCCAGCCCATCTGGGAGAGATCAACACACAGCCAGCTGGTTTGCTGTTGAAAACCAGCCCGCCCCTACTGGCACAAGAGAGTGCCGCATCGTTTGTGAGTACCCTTATTCTGCTCCTTTATTGGATTTCTGGTTATATTGATCCACACATGTGGCGCCTCTGTTTTTGTTTTTGTTTTACAAATAAATAAATACATTTATGTAAATATGTACAGTAATAATAGTTTTAGTACAAATTAAAACTAACCAAAGGCACCATATAGGTCCTTATAATCCCTATCCTGGGAACAATGGGGTAGTTGATGATCTGTGTAGGGTGTAGTATTCAGACATAAATCAAATAGTTAACACTGAAATAGAAAATGTAAAGCCTGATTTAGAGATATTGGTGGGAAAATGTGAAATATCTCATAGTAGGAGGCTATCTTAAGTATAAGCAAGATCAATGATATACCAATGCTAAACTGGGGGCTATTCTAGTTTAAGTGTCCCTTTTATACTCATAATATACTTATAAGTAGTATCGAGTATAAGTAATGTATTTGGAATGTATCAGAGATGTAGTAGCTAAATGGGGGGGGGGGGCGTGTACATGCTAACCACGTAGACACAAACCTATATAGAAGGATTAAACCATATCTACATAGTGTGCTGAAATATATATTATGTGTGCTGTGTATCTTACATGGAAAAATTGTCAAATCTAGACACTTTTGGCTTCTTGGTGAATAACTTAATTTGACACAGCTATACGATGTATACTAAGACAAACCACACAAAGGTTATGCCTTAGTAGCAAAACTGTGAAAAGATAAACTCCCTACAACTTAGTGAGCTATTCTTATGCACACACATATATATATACATAAATATATTAACCCATATCTATACATTAGTGCGTCCATGCAAGATTACTTTCTATTTAAGTTCCAATACTGAATGTGCATGTATGTAGTTATTCATGTATATACTCTAAGTACTGTACCTAATATATCTCTTAGGCTCTTTATTTACTTTATTGTCCTCCCAATGTGAGCTTTTAATCTTGCACTGACACAAAATTAAGTTATTCACCAAGGAGCCATAAGTGTCTAGATTTGACAATTTTCCATGTAAGATACACAGCACACATAATATATATTTCAATACACTATGTAGATATGGCTTAATCCTTCTATATAGGTTTGTGTCTACATGGTTAGCGTGTACACGCCCCCCCCTCCTATGTAGCTACTACATCTCTGATACATTCCAAATACATTTTTTATACTCCATACTGCTTATAAGTATATTATGAGTATAAAAGGGACACTTAAACTAGAATAGCCCCCAGTTTAGCATTGGTATATCATTGATCTTGCTTAAGGAGGTGATTGGTCGAAAAGGATCATGTGACCGGACCAACGGACCATGGGTCACACCAGCTACGGATACAGCAGTACACGCTGAGTGTATTTTCCAGAGCCTGGGGAATACAGCATAACGATATCGACATACCAGCTACAGTGACATAGAAGCAAAGTGTATCGACTAAACTAGGAGAGGAACAGCTTAAGGGAGATTGACTTTACTGACTGGGAAGGTTATAGGGGGTTGGGGGCTAGGCGTAGCCCCTTCCTTTGAATAGCACAGCTATAGTAGGACAATAGAAGAAGGGATGGGCAGTGTAGATAAGCTGCAACTAGCTGATCCTGAATAGGCTAGCACAGGGATTGGCCAGGAGGGGGAGAGGGGGTATGAACAGGAGTTGAGGGGATTAACTGCCTATAAAGATGATTGCACAATGCTTGGAGCTCACAATACTTATTTTCTTTTTTCATAGCAGAGCAGTTTTCTTTGTTGCAGAAATGGCTCCAAGTAACAGGATAATTGCTAAGAAATTTGGAAAGAACTTTGGATACTGAAGTCTCATTCATTGTTACATTTCTAGCTGGTAATGTATAAATAGGTTCTACAGCTTAACGCTGTGATTTAATAGTGTATTTTATATCTATAATTTAATATCAAATAGATCATTGTATCCTATATAATATTCATGCTAGCATTGATTCAATTTACCACTGTAGAAAGGGTTTTTGTTTTTTATACTCATAAGCTATTTTAGTTACTGGTAAAAGTTTTGAAATTGATTGTGGCCAGATCAGACTCATTATGCTGTACTTGTTGATATATTGAATTGTTAATAAGGTATAAAATGCTCTGGTTGATTATTTAGTCAGTGTTTTTACAAGTTTGTTTAAAATTAGGAACCAGTAATAATATTTAGGAGCCAGGCATATCTTCTGGAGCCAGACAGTTAGATTTGTATATAGATATATGGATAATAACCCTTTAGGAAAAAATTCTAAAAGCCAGTGGCTCTCAGGCTCCTGGGTTTGTTGAGCCCTAATTTAAGTCATATATAACTATTTTGGTTAGATAGCTAAATTATACCTCCTGGAAATTATAGTAGCTTTAATATTTGCTAGCTATATGTTAAATAAGCCATATTCCAAATTCGTTAAGGTTACTGGCTAATCATAAATTGTTCTATCTAGTAACATTAAATTGTGATATTTTATAGTTAAGTCATTTTGAGGTAAAGTCATTTCCTAATAATAACGTGACCATATCCAGGATACAGGCGATTTAATTGAATATTAATTAATCTAATTAACCTTACTTTATATTATAATTTTATTATGGTAATAATCAATTTATATATATGGTCATAACCAATAGTCTATTTACTGCATACATATAATCACTGTGTTTATAAAAACAACCTGTTCAGAAATAAGCAAATATTTTAATTTGGGATTAAATATTGATATTTGATAGTAAGCTTGTTGTCATTAATTGCTAAATATCTCAATAGTGTGATTTTGGAGTGCGCTTCTGGAATTATATAACAATTTTCTGGGGTGCACTGCTAAGATTCTACTATATGAATTAGGGTATTGCTGACAATAATTTTATTGTTGTTATTAATATTCATAATCCATAAATAATCTCATTGGGAGGGCACTCCTAAACTGTACTCATATTTATTGAATACACAGCTGAAATATTCTATTAAGCAAAATATCTAATGGAGGGGAGAGAACGGGGGTTTAAAGGATAAGGATACAGAACAATCTGATCAGGAATATGATGCAGATGATGAAGTCTCAGCAACAAGGTTGCTTCCGTTATCTAGGCATTTAAAGACAAAATTAGTGGAAAACGCTGAGAAGGCCCTGAATGGGTTATAGGTTTTGCTTTCTATGCACAGACAAAAGGGATGATGAGGTATTTTCATTTGATCGCTGATTGTTACATGGCATATGGGGGGTTCTTACAAATTCCCAGAAGTTTTGAGAGAAAAACTATGGAAGGAGGTAGCCTTAGGAAGGATGGCAGGCCCCCTTTAATGACAAACAGCTAAAGAATTTGATTAAATCATCTTTGGGAGTGGTTACCAAAAAAGAGGCCGGTAAATTCTGAATGATTCAGCGATTATCCTACCCTAAGGGTCAGTCAGTAAATTATGCATCAGTATCCTACCAGCATTTGACCAGGCAGTAAATTTGGTTAGGTTGGCAGGCTGGGTCCTGATTTAGCAAAAGTTGATATAGAATCTGCATTCAGATTACTACCTATAAAGCCAAAAAGTTTTGTTTTGATGGGATGCAAATTTGAGGGCAAGTTTTATATTGACAAATATCTGCCTATGGGGTGTGCTATATCTTGTGTGGATTTTGAAATGTCCAGCACGTTTGCATTGGCTGGTAGAGAGAAGGGCAGGTGAGAGTAGTATCATGCATTACCTTGATTACTTCATGGTAGTAGGTAGAAAGGGTACAGGAGAATGTGATAGAGTTCTTAATGTACTGCTGAAAATGTTTGTAGAGATGGGGGTTCCAGTGGCAGATGACAAATCAGAGGGTCCCTGTTCTAAGTTATTCTTTCTAGGCATTTAGAGTTATTCAGTAATCCCCATTGCAGATTGCCCCAAGATAAGGTTGTGAAGATAAGGGAGGCCATACGGCAGGTGATTTATAAAAGAAGGTATCACTTGGAATATGCAGAAATTACTGAGGCTGTTACATTTTGCATGCAGGGTGATTCGAGTGGAATCATTAAAAGAAGGTTGGAAGTGAGTACCAGAGGGGTTGTAAAGCCTAGTCACATGATTTGACTGAACAGTCAATTAAAAGGGGATTTAAAAGTATGAGATCATTTCCTAAGTAGTTTTAATGGCATCAGGATTTGGGAGCAGAAGGTGACAGCTAATGAAATCCGGTTATATACAGATGCTGCAGGAAGTGCAGGGTTTGGGGCTTATTTGGATGGCAGAAGATGCGTGGGTAAGTGGCCGCAGGCTTGGCATGAGAAGGGTTGGTGTTACTTGAATCTTTCCCAATTGTGACAGCGATAGAACTATGGGGGAAAGAATTGGCTAACAAAAGCATTTTGTTCCAGTCTGACATAGAGGAGTTGTAATTGTATTAAATAACCTATCAGCATCTTCCCCTCAGGCCATAGCATTCATGCAGCCTCTAGTTTTAAAATGTTTAGAGCAATAATATAAAGTTATAAACACATACCAGCAGTTAAGAATGTCGTAGCTGATGCTTTATCAAGGTTTAAATGGGAGGCCTTTAGGAAGCTCGCACCCAATGCGGCGCAGAAAGGTAAGGATTGCCCCATTTATCTTTGGCAGATTGGGAGCAATTAGAGGTAATCAATGGTTTGGTCAGACAATCATTGACAACACGGACATGGACTGCATATAATAAGTATTGGAAGGATTGGTAAGGGGTAAAAAAAGGATATTTTTGGACAATTTGGTATAACCTAGGCACGCAGGTATCAAGAAAGGCAACTTAAGCACTGTAATGTCAGGAATCTCCTTCTTTGTGCAGCTGTTGGAGGAAGTGGATGTGACAAAAAAGATTCCTGGTTAGGAAAAGGGTTAGAGGTTGGTCAGTGGAGAGATTGGAAATCTTAGAAAAAATTTTAAGCAAGGTTTGTACTGCTGGTTTTGAGAATACAATTTTTGAAACGATATTTATGCTGGCTTTGGGGAAGCATCGAGGATGGAATTCCTGTAGAATCAGGACTAATATTCATATGAAGATCAGACAGATAGGGAAGGGAAAGGGGCTTGGATAACTTCTAAAGCAACAGGGGGTAAATATGTCCTGTTTCACATGTGAGAGGCTATTTAGGTGTGGCCCCTGCTAAGGGCGTCATGTTCTTTAGGCACAAGAATGGTAGTAGTTTAACCAGGTTCCAGTTCAAAAGGGTTTTTTCATTAGTAGTGGAGAAGCTAGGATAGAAAAGCAGCTTTAGACAGTTGGTTTGTTGTTTACGTTGTGGTGATAATGTGTTTGGTGTGTCCATTTCAGGTAGAGCCACAAGATTATGGATAATCGGACACTCCTACGTGCACTGGGCAGCTTCACACACAGCTGCAACCAGGCAGGGAGCAAAATTAGGTTTTAGTTCTAAAGAAGCAGGAATTAGGTGGATTGGGAAGAGAGGGATGAAATGAAACCAGTTATTGGGGACAGCACAGATCTCTACGAGAAAGTGGGGTCTACCCGATATCTTAATTATACACCTGGGTGGGAACGACGTAGGTTTGGTTCCTTCAATTGAGCTACAGGAGCAGGTAAAATAAGTATTCAGCTAATTCAAGCTAAAATGGGTGGGGACTGAACTAGTCTGGTCTCTGTCTTGGAGGGATAGTGTCACACAGGAAGGATGGACATTGAGTGGTGGTCTGCCGATAAAAATAACATGCTCGCCTGCTCTTCAAACCTTGTGTTATTTTCTATGTCTTACAACTTCTTAGTCACGTGGGGCCGCCTATTTCTTTACAATGCTGGTGCTTTGATCTGTATGATTGGACAAGAGTAGGAAAAAGGTAATCCAGGCTGTTATTATCTGTTATGATCCAACAAGGGTAGTAAAAAGGTAAATCAGGCTGTTATGATCTGTTATGATCCGACAAGAGTAGGAAAAAGGTAAACCAGGCTGTTATGATCTGACAAGAGTAGGAAAAATGTAAACCAGGCTGTTATGATCTGTTATGATCCGACAAGAGTAGGAAAAGGTAAACCAGGCTGTTATGATCTGTTATGATCCGACAAGAGTAGCAAAAATGTAAACCAGGCTGTTATGATCTGTTATGATCCGACAAGAGTAGGAAAAGGTAAACCAGGCTGTTATGATCCAACAAGAGTAGGAAAAAGGTAAATCAGGCTGTTATGATCTGTTATGATCCGACAAGAGTAGGAAAAGGTAAACCAGGCTGTTATGATCTGTTATGATCCGACAAGAGTAGGAAAAATGTAAACCAGGCTGTTATGATCTGTTATGATCCGACAAGAGTAGGAAAAGGTAAACCAGGCTGTTATGATCTGTTATGATCCGACAAGAGTAGGAAAAATGTAAACCAGGCTATTATGATCTGTTCTGAGGTCTGAGATCTGAGGGCCATCGTAAAGACCCTTACAAGGTAAGAAAAGGTCACTAGGTGTGCTTTGGTTGGCGGCAAGAGGGTCCTCTTTTGGTGGCGGGAAGTGGGCATCCTGGCACGTGGGTAATGCAGTAATGGGGGGAGGTGTGTAGGGTACGGGGGCGGGGTATTGGTCTGTCGGTCAAACCCACAAGCCCTCCTAGTCTGCAGACCTTTCGGCCCGTTACTAGCAAATTGACGCCCCTGAGTTGCGCGCGGTCACGCTCCTTGGTTACGTGGGGACGCCCAGTTCTCTCGTCATGCTGTTGCATGAATTGTGTCATCAATTCAAATCCAAATTGGATTAAGGATATGTTATTATCCTAGTAGTTGAGGATCGCTCATTTTTCATAATTTAGATTTGAATTTAATAAATGTGACCTTTTCTAACGCCAAATCTGTGTCTGTCATTATTGGTATATGAAAATTGGGTAAAAGGGGTTACCGAACTAAAGGTAAAGTGGGAGCATTTGGGTAACAGGTACCTGTGAAGATAGTTAAAGTGTAAATCCCTTAGCAAAGTGTATCGACTAAACTAGGAGAGGAACAGCTTAAGGGAGATTGACATTACTGACTGGGAAGGTTATAGGGGGTTGGGGGCTAGTTAAAGTGTAAATCCCTTAGCGGTGAGTGAGCGCAGCCACAGGGTGTCCTGGGCATTATCAGCTCTTGGGTTTGCTAAAACCGCCACTCATATATGGACTCACTGTCCTTAAGTGTGTATGCTGTTTCCAGGTGTGAGGATACGCCTTACATAATACGGTTAGAGATTTGTATTGTGACTATGGTCAAACTGCAAGTTACTCACACCTTTTGAGGGTCTTGGAGTGACTTTTTGAGAGAAGAGTCTAACCCTATATGGGGGGATTTTTGTGCGTGTGCAATTTACTATACCTACTATCTCACACTTTTTATATACTGTATATATATATATATATATATATATATATACACACATATACACAAACTCAGACATAATCATTATAATAATAGAATAATATATCAACAATAAATAAAAGCATAGATATACATCAGTTACTAGTCGCTAGTTGCTTTCGATACATCAGTAAATAACTTAGGCCGAGTACGCGTCTTCTCAGTGTAAGGAGGAGTGCTGTTATTTCAGAATGCAGCAACTGTAATACATGGTTGAGAGACCCAGCTCACAACAAGCCCTTACTAGAGCACTGGATGTAAACACAGTATTCAAACAAAGGCCAGGGGAAAGAGAGCAATGAAACTAAACTTAGTAGCTGAACTCTTACAAAAGAAACAGAAATGAAGTATTAGAAAGTAACTCTAAGTTTGTAACTCAAAGAAAGACATACATTTGTAATACTTTAGTCTTGTTTTGCAGACGAATAGAAACTTGCATAAGTTAAAAGCAGCAGAAAATCATTAAACAAGTGTCATAAACCAAGTCAGTCCAAACAAAAATCTAAACTGAAGTGTAGTCAGGGGAAGCAGAAGTCAAACCAGTATATCCAAATAGTAATAGCCAGAGTAAGAGGAATCAACTGAATACACAAGCAACCTCATGCTACAAACACAGAGTTAATATAGAATACTGCAATTATAGCCATGGGGGCCGCTTTACTTTGATGCAGCATACGCTGTGGGCATCTAACATTGCAAAAGCATTTCTAGTGAAATGCTTGTGCAATGCTGCCCCCTGCAGATTCACGGCTATTCGGCCGCTAGCAGGGGGTGTCAATCATCCCGATCGTATCTGATCGGGATGAATGCTATCCGCCACCTCTGAGGTGGCGGATAAATTAAGGATCAGCAGTCTTAAGACTGCTGCTTCTTAACTTATATTTGCGGCGAGTCTGAAGGCTTGTGCGGAATAAGCAGCAATGACTTTAAATCGGCCCCTTATTCATCTTCTATGCCTCTAAAGTTACAGTACACCTATCTAAGCATTCAGTGCTTATATATTAGTGTACTTAGTACCTGTTTCTTAGAATTTGTATCCTGTTTTCCTTTCTGTATCTGGATCCCTGATCCTGGCTAACCCTTCCTGGATTCTTACTTTGCGTCATCCTTTGTGTAGTGACATTTGGATTAAGGACTGATTACTGTGTTTGGCTAGTTCACTGGACTCTGTTATTGCATCTCTGCACTATGCTGATGGACTGTCTTTATGGTATTTGACCTGGGCCTGCTCCTGGATTTCCTTAAAGGTATAGGAACAAGGGTCAAATCCTACAAAAAAAAGTGTGGGAACTCACCAGGACTTCCACCCTCCCATATATACTGTGTGTGTATATATATATATATATATATATATGTATATATATATAATATATACACACACTTACACACACATACTCTATTTATATGTATATAATCTATAGACTTTGGTTAATGAAAGCAAATTAAATCCAATGAAGCGTTGAATGGTTGCCTTTGGGCCTGAGAATCCTCCTTTGTCACAGAGTGTCACCCACTTAAGGTGCAATTTTTCTATTTCTGCTGAGGGAAGCTAAATAACCCCAGAGCAAGCCACGCAGAAATGTAAGCACCATGTGTAATAAAATATAATAAAAATAGTATTCATAACAGGGGTGATAAAATACTATATATATATATATATATATATATATATATATATATAGTCATTATATATATAGTCATTACATATCGTAGGAAGTGTTACTGCCTATTACTAGAGGATCTCACTATCCCTCTAACCAGACTGTGGTCCAACTCCTCCCACCACCAGCAGCAGTGTTTACTGAAGTGCTTAGTTCCTCCTGCAAAAACATTCCCATGCATTCCCACCCGACTTGACCCCTGGATAGGAATGTCAAAAATGAAATGTACCTGGGTGCATTTCAATTTGAAATATAAGCATTTTTGCAATATACTTCTAGTAAACATTATTGTTTTTTTCTATGGCATACCCACATAACCCATATACCAGTATTCAAACACCATGCCTGCTCAGAGTGCTGGCTGTGGCTGTGGTGTGTATTGTTTCTATATACATAATTTGTGTCATACAGGTCAGTGTTGACTCTCTAAGAAGTTGTGATGTTTCAATAGTGGTGCACAGGCCTTCACAGGATATGTGTGTATTCCACTGAAAAACAGTAATAACGTTTACTAGAAGCATTTTTGTTAATGGAAAAATCCTTCTATTTCAAATTGAAATGCTCCCATGCACATTTCATTTTTCACCTTTCTATCCCTTTAAAGCTATATCGCTTACTGAGAGACCTATCTGGCCTGTTTCTAGACGCTGAGTATTACTCCTGCATAATAGATTCATCACCAAACAAAACAAGGCAAGTGTTCCCTTGATAGGTGATACATTTATCCCAAAAAATGTACTTTATTATCCAAAGGTTTGTTGTTTTTTCCCACTTCAGGATTAGATCAATTTGAAATAATAAAGGACATACAACTGTACTTAAGGAGATTGTTTTTAAATAAAAAATATATTAAAAAAGTAGATCAAGATTTTGCTACAATTGATACAACATATTTGTGGACAGAAGAAGAACAAATAACCTTACAAATAATGGAAGAATTGTTAGATTCTAATAATGAAACAGTAAACAATGAGCAAAACTAAGTAATTCAAGACGTGGACATTTTCAATGTAATGGTAAGTAATGAAATTACAAATTTGAGCATAAAACCACTAAAATTATATTTAACAAAAGGTGAACAAAGAGCTCTCTCTGATATAAGAATATTATATGATGTGATCATTAGGAATTTAGATAAAGGTGGAGATGTTTTCATATGCCCTATTTATATGAATCTTAGTGGAGGTGTGGAAACGGCTATGAGACATCACATCTTATACAGCTAACCCCTCACAGGAATACCAAAAATTATAATATAGAATAATGGAACATGCAAGAAAGGATGGTATTATCACAGAATTAGAAAACATTCCTCAGTTACCAGTCCAAAATTTAGATACATAGGGGCCGATTTATCAAGGCCCGAATGGCCCCTGATGCCCCTGTTTTCACACAAGCCTTCAGGCTTGCCAGAAACAGCAGTTATGAAGCAGCGGTCTTAAGACCGCTGCTCCATAACTGGTCTGCTGCCTCTGAGGCTGCGGTCTGTAATCCGCCCGATCCTATACGATCGGGTTGATTGGCACCCCCTGCTAGCGGGGCAGCATTGCACAAGCAGTTCACCAGAATGCAAAATGCAATGTTAAATGCAGACAGAGAATGCTGATTTGAATAGCCAATAGAATTTCAGTAGCTCTCATCCTACTGCCTGTTTTGAACAGCCAATAGGATTTCAGTAACTCTCATCCTATTGGCTTATTTGAATTTCAAGAATCAAATCAGCCAATAGGAATGCAAGGGACACCATTTTGAAAACGCTCCCTTGCATTGAAGATCCAGTGTACGGCGGTGAAGAGGATACTCCTCACCAGATGTCTTCAAGGATGGATCTGCTTTACGCCACTGGGATGAAGATAGAAGATGCCGCCTGTATGAAGATAGAAGATGCCGCCTGGATGAAGACTTCTCGCCGCCTGGATGAGGATGGATGTCTGGACTTCAAAAACTGTAAGTGGATCATTGGGGGTTGGTGTTAGTTTTTTTTTTTTACTTTTTTTGGGTGGATTTTTTTTTAGATTAGGGTTTGGGCTTTAGATAAAAGAGCTAAATGCCCTTTTCAGAGCAATGAAAAAGAGCTGAATGCTCTTTTAAGGGCAATGCCCATAAAAATACAATTTTCAGGGCAATGGGTAGCTTAGGTCTTTGTTAGAGTTAGGTTTTTTATTTTGGGGGGTTGGTTGGGTGGTGGGTTTTACTGTTGGGGGGTCTTTGTATTTTTTTACAGGTAAAAGAGCTGATTTATTTAGGACAATGCCCTACAAAAGGCCCTTTTAAGGGCTATTGGTAGTTTATTGTAGGCTAGGTGGTGTTTTTATTTGGGGCTATTAGATTAGGTGTAATTGTTTTTAGTTTTTATAATTTCATTTGTTATTTTTCGTAATTTTGTGTTTGTTATTTTTTGTAATTTAGTATTTTTTATTTTTTGTAATTTTAGACTTAATTTTTTTTAGAAGTGTTAGGTTTTTTTTAATGTGTAATTTAGTTTATTTAATCAGTAGTTATTTTAATTTTAGTACAATAGTTATGTTAGGGGTTAATAGATTTTTTATAGTGACGGCAATGTCGGGGAGAGGCGGAATAGGGGTAAATAACTTTTCTTTCATGTAATTAGCAAGAGTCCATGAGCTAGTGACGTATGGGATATACATTCCTACCAGGAGGGGCAAAGTTTCCCAAACCTCAAAATGCCTATAAATACACCCCTCACCACACCCACAATTCAGTTTTACAAACTTTGCCTCCCGTGGAGGTGGTGAAGTAAGTTTGTGCTAGATTCTTCGTTGATATGCGCTTCGCAGCAGGCTGGAGCCCGGTTTTCCTCTCAGAGTGCAGTGAATGTCAGAGGGATGTGAAGAGAGTATTGCCTATTTGAATTCAATGGTCTCCTTCTACGGGATCTATTTCATAGGTTCTCTGTTATCGGTCGTAGAGATTCATCTCTTACCTCCCTTTTCAGATCGACGATATACTCTTATGTACCATTACCTCTACTGATTCTCATTTCAGTACTGGTTTGGCTATCTACTATATGTAGATGAGTGTCCTGGGGTAAGTAAGTCTTATTTTTTGTGACACTCTAAGCTATGGTTGGGCACTTTATATATAAAGTTCTAAATATATGTCTTTAAACTTATATTTGCCATGATTCAGGATGATCAATATTCCTTATTTCAGACAGTCAGTTTCATTATTTGGGATAATGCATATGAATAATCAATTTTTTTCTTACCTTAAAATTTTTTTCAAATTGACTTTTTTCCCTGTGGGCTGTTAGGCTCGCGGGGGCTGAAAATGCTTCAATTTATTGCGTCATTCTTGGCGCGGACTTTTTTGGCGCAAAATATTTTTTATCATTTCCGGCGTCATACTTGACGCCGGAAGTTGTTCTTGAGTTCGTCATTTTTTTGACGTTTTGCGCCAAAAATGTCGGCGTCACCGGATGTGGCGTCATTCTTGGTGCCAAAAAATTTAAGGCGCCAATAATGTGGGCGTCTTTTTTGGCGCTAAAAAATGTGGGCGTCTCCACCTTTTTTTCACATTATTTCAGTCTCATTTTTCATTGCTTCTGGTTGCTAGAGGCTTGTTCATTGGCATTTTTTCCCATTCCTGAAACTGTCATTTAAGGAATTTGATAAATTTTGCTTTATATGTTGTTTTTCTTTTACATATTGCAAGATGTCTCAAATTGACCCTGGATCAGAATCTACTTCTGGAAAGACGCTGCCTGATGCTGGTTCTACCAAAGTTAAGTGCATTTGTTGTAAACTTGTGGTATCTGTTCCTCCGGCTGTAGTTTGTGATGAATGTCATGATAAACTTGTTAATGCAGATAGTATTTCCATTAGTAATATACCATTACCTGTTGCTGTTCCCTCAACATCTAATACTCAAAATGTTCCTGTTAATATAAAAGAATTTGTTTCTAAATCTATTAGGAAGGCTATGTCTGTTATTCCTCCTTCCAGTAAACGTAAAAGGTCTTTTAAAACTTCTCATTTTTCAGATGAATTTTTAAATGACCGTCATCATTATGATTTGTCTGTTTCTGATGAGGATTTTTCTGGTTCAGAGGATTCTGTCGCAGATATTGACACTGATAAATCTTCATATTTATTTAAAATTGAATTTATTCGCTCTTTACTTAAAGAAGTTTAAATCGCATTAGAGATGGAGGAATCTAGTCCTCTTGATACTAAATCTACTAAGCGTTTAAATTCGGTTTTTAAACCTCCTATACAGGGAGTGCAGAATTATTAGGCAAATGAGTATTTTGACCACATCATCCTCTTTATACATGTTGTCTTACTCCAAGCTGTATAGGCTCGAAAGCCTACTACCAATTAAGCATATTAGGTGATGTGCATCTCTGTAATGAGAAGGGGTGTGGTCTAATGACATCAACACCCTATATCAGGTGTGCATAATTATTAGGCAACTTCCTTTCCTTTGGAAAAATGGGTCAAAAGAAGGACTTGACAGGCTCAGAAAAGTAAAAAATAGTGAGATATCTTGCAGAGGGACGCAGCACTCTTAAAATTGCAAAGCTTCTGAAGCGTGATCATCAAACAATCAAGCGTTTCATTCAAAATAGTCAACAGGGTCGCAAGAAGCGTGTGGAAAAACCAAGGCGCAAAATAACTGCCCATGAACTGAGAAAAGTCAAGCGTGCAGCTGCCAAGATGCCACTTGCCACCAGTTTGGCCATATTTCAGAGCTGCAACATCACTGGAGTGCCCAAAAGCACAAGGTGTGCAATACTCAGAGACATGGCCAAGGTAAGAAAGGCTGAAAGACGACCACCACTGAACAAGACACACAAGCTGAAACGTCAAGACTGGGCCAAGAAATATCTCTGATTTTTCTAAGGTTTTATGGACTGATGAAATGAGAGTGAGTCTTGATGGGCCAGATGGATGGGCCCGTGGCTGGATTGGTAAAGGGCAGAGAGCTCCAGTCCGACTCAGACACCAGCAAGGTGGAGGTGGAGTACTGGTTTGGGCTGTTATCATCAAAGATGAGCTTGTGGGGCCTTTTCGGGTTGAGGATGGAGTCAAGCTCAACTCCCAGTCCTACTGCCAGTTTCTGGAAGACACCTTCTTCAAGCAGTGGTACAGGAAGAAGTCTGCATCCTTCAAGAAAAACATGATTTTCATGCAGGACAATGCTCCATCACACGCGTCCAAGTACTCCACAGCGTGGCTGGCAAGAAAGGGTATAAAAGAAGAAAATCTAATGACATGGCCTCCTTGTTCACCTGATCTGAACCCCATTGAGAACCTGTGGCCCATCATCAAATGTGAGATTTACAAGGAGGGAAAACAGTACACCTCTCTGAACAGTGTCTGGGAGGCTGTGGTTGCTGCTGCACGCAATGTTGATGGTGAACAGATCAAAACACTGACATAATCTATGGATGGCAGGCTTTTGAGTGTCCTTGCAAAGAAAGGTGGCTATATTGGTCACTGATTTGTTTTTGTTTTGTTTTTGAATGTCAGAAATGTATATTTGTTAATGTTGAGATGTTATATTGGTTTCACTGGTAAAAATAAATAATTGAAATGGGTATATATTTGTTTTTTGTTAAGTTGCCTAATAATTATGCACAGTAATAGTCACCTGCACACACAGACATCCCCCTAAAATAGCTATAACTAAAAACAAACTAAAAACTACTTCCAAAACTATTCAGCTTTGATATTAATGAGTTTTTTGGGTTCATTGAGAACATGGTTGTTGTGCAATAATAAAATTAATCCTCAAAAATACAACTTGCCTAATAATTCTGCACTCCCTGTAGTTATCCCAGATGTTTTTCCTGTCCCTGATGCTATTTCTGAAGTAATTTCTAGGGAATGGAATAATCTGGGTACTTCATTTACTCCTTCTCAAAGGTTTAAGAAATTGTATCCTGTGCCATCTGACAGATTAGTTTTGGGACAAAATCCCTAAAGTTGATGGAGCTATCTCTACTCTGGCTAAAAGTACTACTATTCCTACGGCAGATAGTACTTCCTTTAAGGATCCTTTAGATAGGAAGATTGAATCCTTTCTAAGGAAAGCTTATTTATGTTCAGGTAATCTACTTAGGCCTGCTATTTCTTTGGCTGATGTTGCTGCCGCTTCCACTTTTTGGTTGGAGTCTTTAGCACAACAAGTATCAGACCATAATACTCATAGCATTGTTAAACTTCTTCAACATGCTAATAACTTTATTTGTGATGCCATCTTTGATATCATTAGAATTGATGTAAGAATTATGGTGATAGTAAGTGCGCTAAAAGAAAGCTAAAGGTATCCAATATTATCCAGTATTAAAAAAAGTGATTTTGTATCACTTATTTTTTGCGGACACTGTCATTTTTTTGCATAGACCCTTTTCCCCTCACACCCCCTTTTTATTTTGATTGTAAATTATACACATTTATTACACTTTTCACCTTTATACATATATTTTTAAAACTCTTTTTAATACTGGATAATATTGGATACCTTTAGCTTTCTTTTAGAGCACTTACTATCACCATAATTCTTACTACATTTTTGAAAAGATAGAAGGATCTTTTCTTACTTGTAAGTTGTTTGGTATCCTGTTATAAACCAGCGCTCTGCTTAAACACTTTTCCAACATTAGAATTGATGTCAGGTATATGTCTTTAGCTATTTTAGCTAGAAGAGCTTTATGGCTTAAAACTTGGAATGCAGATATGTCTTCTAAGTCAACTTTGCTTTCTCTTTCTTTCCAAGGTAATACATTATTTGGTTCCCAGTTGGATTCTATTATTTCAACTGTTACTGGGGGGAAAGGAACTTTTTTGCCTCAGGACAAAAAATCTAAAGGTAAATATAGGGCTGCTAATCGTTTTCGTTCCTTTCGTCAGAATAAGGAACAGAAGCCTGACCCTTCCCCTAAAGGAACGGTTTCTGTTTGGAAACCTTCTCCAATCTGGAATAAATCCAAGCCTTTTAGAAAGTCAAAACCAGCTCCCAAGTCCACATGAAGGTGCGGCCCTCATTCCAGCACAGCTAGTAGGGGGCAGGTTACGATTTTTCAAAGACATTTGGATCAATTCGATTCACAGTCTTTGGATTCAGAACATTGTTTCACAAGGGTACAGAATAGGTTTCAAGGTAAGGCCGCCTGTGAAGAGATTTTTTCTCTCTCGCATTCCAATAAACCCAGTGAAGGCTCAGGCATTTCTGAAATGTGTTTCAGATCTAGAGTTGGCTGGAGTAATTGTGCCAGTTCCAGTTCTGGAACAGGGTCTGGGGTTTTACTCAAATCTATTCATTGTACCAAAGAAGGAGAATTCCTTCAGACCAGTTCTGGATCTAAAGATATTGAATCGTTATGTAAGGATACCAACATTCAAAATGGTAGCTATAAGGACTATTCTGCCTTTTGTTCAGCAAGGGCATTATATGTCCACAATAGATTTACAGGATGCATATCTTCATATTCCGATTCATCCAGATCACTTTCAGTTTCTGAGATTCTCTTTTCTAGACAAGCATTACCAGTTTGTGGCCCTTCCGTTTGGCCTAGCAACAGCTCCAAGGATCTTTTCAAAGGTTCTCGGTGCCCTTCTCTCTGTAATCAGAGAACAGGGTATTGCGGTATTTCCTTATTTGGACGATATCTTGGTACTTGCTCAGTCTTCACATTCTGCAGAATCTCATACGAATCAACTTGTGTCATTTCTTCAAAGACATGGTTGGAGGATCAATTTATCAAAGAGTTCGTTGATTCCTCAGACTCAGGTAACCTTTTTGGGTTTTCAAATAGATTCAGTGTCCATGACCTTGTCTCTAACAGAAAAGAGACGTCTGAAATTGGTTTCAGCCCGTCGAAACCTTCAGTCTCAATCATTCCCTTCGGTAGCTTTATGCATGGAAATTCTAGGTCTCATGACTGCTGCATCGGACGCGATCCCCTTTGCTCGTTTTCACATGCGACATCTTCAGCTTTGTATACTGAACCAATGGTGCAGGGATTATACAAAGATATCACAATTAATATCCTTAAATCCCAATGTACGACACTCTCTGACGTGGTGGATAGATCATCATCGTTTAGTCCAAGGGGCTTCTTTTGTTCGTCCAACCTGGACTGTGATCTCAACAGATGCGAGTCTGTCAGGTTGGGGAGCTGTATGGGGATCTCTGACAGCGTAGGGGGTTTGGGAATCTCAGGAGGCGAGATTACCAATCAACATTTTGGAACTCCGTGCGATTTTCAGAGCTCTTCAGTTCTGGCCTCTTCTGAAGAGAGAATCGTTTATTTGTTTTCAGACAGACAATGTCACAACCGTGGCATATGTCAATCATCAGGGTGGGACTCACAGTCCTCAGGCTATGAAAGAAGTATTTCGGATACTTGTATGGGCGGAATCCAGCTCCTGTCTATCCCAGGTGTAGACAATTGGGAAGCGGATTATCTCAGTCGCCAGACATTACATCCGGGCGAATGGTCCCTTCACCCAGAGGTATTTCTTCAGATTGTTCAAATCTGGGGACTTCCAGAAATAGATCTGATGGCCTCTCATCTAAACAAGAAACTTCCCAGGTATCTGTCCAGATCCAGGGATCCTCAGGCGGAGGCAGTGGACGCATTGTCGCTTCCTTGGAATTATCATCCTGCCTATATCTTTCCGCCTCTAGTTCTTCTTCCAAAAGTGATTTCCAAAATTCTAATGGAACGTTCGTTTGTACTGCTGGTGGCTCCAGCATGGCCTCACAGGTTTTGGTATGCGGATCTCATTCGGATGGCCAGTTGCCAACCTTGGACTCAAGGCCCTTTTTTTTCCATCAGGATCTCAAATCATTAAATTTGAAGGTATGGAAATTGAACACTTGATTCTGAGTCATAGAGGTTTCTCTGACTCAGTAATTAATACTATCTTACAGGCTCGTAAATCTGTGTCTAGGAGGATTTATTATCGAGTCTGGAAGACTTACATTTCTTGGTGTTCTTCTCATAAATTCTCCTGGCATTCTTTTAGAATTCCTAGAATTTTACAGTTTCTTCAGGATGGTTTGGATAAGGGTTTGTCTGCAAGTTCCTCGAAAGGACAAATCTCTGCTCTTTCTGTTCTGATATTCATTGTTTTGTACAGGCTTTGGTTCGTATCAAACCTGTCATTAAGTCAATCTCTCCTCCTTGGAGTCTTACTTTGGTTCTGAGGGCTTTACAAGCTCCTCCGTTTGAACCTATGCATTCTCTGGACATTAAATTACTTTCTTGGAAAGTTCTGTTCCTTTTGGCCATCTCTTCTGCTAGAAGAGTTTCTGAGTTATCTGCTCTTTCTTGTGAATCTCCTTTTCTGATTTTTCATCAGGATAAGGCAGTTTTGCGGACTTCATTTACATTTTTACCTAAGGTTGTGAATTCTAACAACATTAGTAGAGAAATTGTTGTTCCTTCATTGTGTCCTAATCCTAAGAATTCAAAGGAGAGATCTTTACATTCTTTGGATGTAGTAAGAGCTTTGAAATATTATATTGAAGCTACTAAAGATTTTAGAAAGACTTCTAGTCCCTGGTTTCTCAACAGCCGGGCCGTGGCCCAGTACCGGGCCGTGATAGCCCTGCTGGTGGGCCCCGACCTATCATGCCCCCACTGCACACTCTTTACCCCACTGCTTTACAGGGGCAGACTGATACCAATCAAGGCCCCAGGAAAAATGTCTCACACTGACCAAAATGTATTCAATTTTATGCAAATGAACATGGTAGCCTCCCTGCCCTGCCCCCAACAGGCCCCTCAACCTCCAGAGCCAGGACCCCCAACATTAAGGTCCAGAGAAAGGGCACCCAACCTCCAGGGCCAGACCCCACACTCCATGGCCCTCAAAGCAACAGACCCCCACCAGGGCCCCCACTAAACCCACACTTTTTTTGCTTAGTTACTGATAGGGCAACTGAGAACTCCAGCTTAAGGAATGCACCAGGATCCGTGGAGATGCCATTTGTGGGCCCCCCTACTTGCTGGTCCCTCGGCCCAGGTCCTATTTGCCTGGCTGATCAGCCTGCCCCTGCTGCTCACTATATATATATATATATATATATATATATATAACTACCGGGCCCTGGACATGTCTAGCTAAAACTTACTGGGCCTTGAGGTCACTTTGGTTGAGAACCACTGTTCTAGTCTATTTGTTATCTTTTCTGGGTCCAGAAAAGGTCAGAAGGCCTCCGCCATTTCTTTGGCGTCTTGGTTAAAGTCTTTGATTCATCATGCTTATGTAGAGTCGGGTAAATCCCTGCCTCAAAGAATTACGGCTCATTCTACTAGGTCAGTTTCTAGTTCCTGGGCGTTTAGGAATGAAGCTTCTGTTGATCAGATTTGCAAAGCAGCAACTTGGTCTTCTTTGCATACTTTTTCTAAATTCTACCATTTTGATGTGTTTTCTTCTTCTGAAGCAGTTTTTGGTAGAAAAGTACTTCAGGCAGCTGTTTCAGTTTGATTCTTCTGCTTATAATTTCATTTTTTTTCATTATTGAGATTAAAACTTTTGTTTTGGGTTGTGGATTATTATTTTTCAGCGGAATTGGCTGTCTTTATTTTATCCCTCCCTCTCTAGTGACTCTTGCGTGGAAGTTCCACATCTTGGGTATTTATTATCCCATACGTCACTAGCTCATGGACTCTTGCTAATTACATGAAAGAAAACATAATTTATTTAAGAACTTACCTGATAAATTCATTTCTTTCATATTAGCAAGAGTCCATGAGGCCCACCCTTTTTTGTGGTGGTTATGATTTTTTTGTATAAAGCACAATTATTCCAATTCCTTATTTTGATGCTTTCACTCCTTTCTTATCACCCCACTTCTTGGCTATTTGTTAAACTGAATTGTGGGTGTGGTGAGGGGTGTATTTATAGGCATTTTGAGGTTTGGGAAACTTTGCCCCTCCTGGTAGGAATGTATATCCCATACGTCACTAGCTCATGGACTCTTGCTAATATGAAAGAAATGAATTTATCAGGTAAGTTCTTACATAAATTATGTTTTTTTAGTGGCGGCGATGTTGGGAGCGGCAGATTAGGGGTTAATAGCTTTATTTCTGTGTCAGTGATGTTGGGGAGGCAGATTAGGGGTGTTTAGACATAAGGTTTATGTTTGGGTAGACATCAGGATAGACATCAATGGGGTTGCATTACGGTGATCGCCATTCCGCATTTCAGGTGTTAGTTTGTTTTCTAACACTCTATCCCCATTGATGGCTATAGGGAAAGCATGCACGAGCACGTATTCTCAGCCCTTGGCTTTTGTGCGGTATGGAGCTTATCGTCACCATATCGCACGCACAAGGCGGCTTTTCTGAAGATTGTAATGGCAGTGATTTGGGGGTGAAATAACGCAACTTTTGTTGCATTTGTTTCGCACCCTCTATAGCGCAAAACTTGTTATCTAGGTGTTAGGGGTAATATGAACCTGATTGCAGCCATCTTGTTCCTCGCTGCCATCTTGTTCCTAGTAGCCATTTTGTAATGACTAAACTTTATTATACTGGGTTATTATGTAGTGAGAACTATGTGCATGTTATGATAGTTTCCTTAGCTGTTCGGCCTTGTCAATGTACCCTGGCCCTACGCCCAGAATAAGATAGAATAAGATAATGTCAATAAGATGGTTCAGAAACCTTGCTGTCTCCGCAGATGTTAGCCTATTATGACTATGTAATTATTGTTATGAGAAACTCATGTTCCAGCTTCACATTGTACTTTGCTCTGTATAACTGTGTAAGATGACGTGGTCCTAACGTGTCATCCCCTTAACCCTGTATGTCACTATAAGAAATGCTTGCACTGTGCAATAAACAGAATTGGCTTTCGATCATAATGCTGCGTGGTCTGAGTCATTCTAAGGGGCCCTTATCAGATAATCTACATATGCCTCAGGTGGTACACTGGCCCCGTGGCTTCAGCCTGACCTGACACTTACCCCCCTGGGAAGACACCTAACAATTTTTGGCGTCAGTTTGTGGGATTCGCAGTGAGTAAGTATGAGTGCTTTTACCATGCTTTCCTTCTGTGAATCTGAACCTAAATTTAGTCTGGTAGTAGGTGTTGATAATATATGATAAAGGGTTAAAGGGGTTCCTGTGGTTGAAGCACAGGTTTGCGGAGGTTATAGTCCTGCCGGCAGTTGTGATACCCCTCTAGACAGGTAATCAGTCCTGTGCTGGGATACGACAGGTATTGTGAGTCCTGTCTGTGATAAGCGCGCAAGAAATATATGAATGCCAGTTGACGGAGAGCTTTTAAGATAAGCTCCTCCGGGCAAGGTGGCAGTGAGTGAGTCTCACGTATGTTAAAGTTTCCCATATTCATTCCCATAATAGAGTTTTGTTACCCACCTGAAGCTCATGTTGATATCTGATGCTTGCTTTTCTTTGTTTTGTTTGTGTTTTTTGATGCTGTGCGTAGAAAATATTAAGTGGCTATGCATGTTATTATTGTGTTGAGAAATGGGAACTGCTTATAGATAAGAATGCACAGAGAAAATTACATGTATAAGGTAAAAGAAAAGGAGAGTTAATAGTTTCTGCAATATTGTTAAAACACTGTCAGTGAGTACTGCTGTGTGGTAAACAGAGAAATCTCTGTGTTAAAAAATGTAGCAGGCAAAGAAGGGGGGCCACCACTGAGCGCGCACATAGATCAGAAAAAAAAAAAAAAGGGAAGAAAAAACTGTTACAGAAGCTCCGTTTGTAAGACTTTTTGTGTGCTTGCAGTAATGAAAAGGAAATTTAGGAAATTTTGTATATTGAGATGCATAATGTGTGATGGTCTGTCGGTTCTCACTGTGGTATGAGTGTAACAGATTTGCTTTAAACCAAAAACAGAATGTGTTATTTGAAAATGATTGTCCCAAGCCGTGTAAAAGTGGCCATTTTGCGGGGTTTCGGAAAAAAAATACATTTTGGACTTGATGACAAGTTAATCTAGTGTTTTTTTTTATATATATATGTATGTTGTACGCTATGAAATAGATGTTTTTCTGAGAAAGGAAAAAAGGGAGTGAATCTCTGGTATGCGAGATGAAATGAGCTTGTCTGTATCGCTGTAAAAATGTAAAACTGTTTCTTTCTGTTTCTCTGCTGGGAAATCAGACGTTTTTAGAAGATATTCGGCAATGTTATTTTATATACCTGTATTTTAAAGTCACCAGCATGTTTTAAGTATGTGGTATTCATATGCAGTTTTAGTTTTAAGTGATAATTGTTTTTCGGCATGTAAAGATATGATATTATTTTTGCAAGTGAAGTAACGGCTTTGAAAGTGCGATGGTGTGTGTGATTTTTTGTCACGCTCTGGTAAATATGAAATTGTTTCTGGTATGATTAATGGGTTAACGTATGTTGTATTTGTAAGGTCTGTGCACAGAGTTGGTGCACCCAATGACATATAGTTATAAGCTGTAATTGAAAGTTTATTTAAAAGGGCGTCCGTTTTTGTTGCAAGTAAATTAATCTGCAGTCATGCTACAGTACAGAGGTGAAATTTGTGTGGTAAATCATACAAGCAGCCTACATTATGGTTGGGATATACATATGTAATTTGCGTGATGAATGTTTAGTCCTTAAAGGGACAGTCCACTGTGACAAGGTGTTGCTATTAATGTATTGTCCATGACTTGTTATACAAGCTGCATAGTATAACATATAGGAGAAATTGCATTTACAAGTTTATTTGTATATATATGAAGTAGCTGGTTTTATGCTTTCAAAACACAGTTGATTGCAATGGGTTGAATTTTAGATAATAAGAATATCGCATTATCTTATATTTGTCTGTAAAATCAGAGCTCAGTGTTTAGACGGAGCAATAGAAAATTGTCATTTTATTATTTAAAGGACCAGTGCAATAACACTGTATTAGTAGTTTGCTAAATATATTTTAAGAGACCTTTCTTTGTATATATTTATTTTAAATCTGCCGTTTAGATAGCAGATGTTTCTTTTGCAGTATAACTTAATTCTCTCTGTAATGCAAACTGAAGTGATAAGTTGTCTACAATTTTAGTGTAGGGATCCGTGAGACTAGCGGACAGAAAAAAAAAAAAAACGGAAAAAACAGAGGAGTGAAAATATTTAAAGGGATACAGTCAAACTGATATAACATCTGAGAATTTAAGGGAATATTTACAGAAAAGACAATGAGGTTTACTGTGAGCCTAACACTAGTATATTTCACTGTGTTAGCAGTTTCAATTAAAGATTATTTTTAGTTTGGGTAAAATGTCCCTTTAACTAGCCTGCATCCCGCTGTGAGTGCGTTCTTATGCTGCTTATGCTTGTTTAGGCTATTTAATGAACGTCAGTATACATTTTTTATTATAAGGATCATTGGGAATAATTTAAAGGGGAAATTGTATTAGTATTCTTTTGTAGAAAGCTTATTTTTTGTGTTATATGCGGTTGATTATATTTGGCTAGAGAGCTGCAGAATGGTGAATATCAAATTATACATAATGTTAAATCCAAAAATTTTGTTGTTGTGGTTAAACTAATTAGCATTTATCAAGTTTTAGTGTGAATTTTATATTTTTAAGCAGTAAACAGTGTTTCTCCTTTAAGTAAAAATGAAACTTTGAGCTTGCCTTACTATCATTGAGAAGAATGATAACACTGGGCATGTTTTGCTTTTCTTTAAAAAAAAAAGTTTCTCTCTTGTGTTTGGCTTTGTTGCAGAGAGAACGATTTGCACTTTACATTTAAAGCGGCAGTACTGGTGTTCTATGTTATAAAAAATGATAACTATAAATTGCTCACTACAAAGAAACAAGTATTTATATTATATTCTGTCACAGAATATAGCTTAAAAATGATAATTTTATTTCTGTGGCTGTCAAACTGTATCTCACAGATATAACTCTTTGTTATTTAAAATAACCCCCACTGCGTTCAATAAATAAATGAGATATTATTTAATGAAGTGATTTCAGTGACACTTTAAAATATATATAGTTATTCGGTTATTAACTAGTCTACCACTATTATTGCAATGACTTTGATTGCTGCTTAACAGCCAAGCCGTGGTCTATAAGGTGTCTACAAATAAACACCCCTACTTAAGGCGATAGGGGACAGCAAACAAATGATGCACATTTTATCTGATTCTACTGCATTTATATAAGGATTATAGTTTTAGTTTTATTTATATGGCTTACGTGTATTTTGTCTCTTGGTGTTGTAATGAGATTTATACAGCCTGTGATAAGAGGCAGCCCTCAAAGGCTTAAAAATTAGCATCTGAGCCTACCTATGTTTGGTTTAATCTAGGACAGTTGGTTAAAATTAAAAGTCCTATCGGAATAATGAAATTTTCATTTATCCTAGAGTGTCCCTTTAACAGTGGCTATCGTGGTTATCTGATCTTTCCCAAATAAGCGCAATTTTATTTGTACAATATACAACTGAAGTTTCTTGGGCATCTGCTGGAATTGTACAGAGTGGATGTTTTTAATTGTTTGTAGTGTTCTGAGAGTGTTGCATTCCAGTGAATGTCAGAATATGTGTTGAATTTTAGGTTACTTGTGGTTGTTTGAAATTTGTGTCAGCAGCTAATGTTTTGTTTTGTGAAAGACAAGAACGATTGGTTTTCAATGTTTGTTTGTTTTGTTTTTCTCTTTTGTGACTACGTGTGGAAGTGTGCTGTATGGACAGCATATTGAATAGTGAAGTGTATTTGATTTTGCTTGCTATTGCGAATTGTCTCTGCATGAGTGGAGTGCATGATTTGTCATTTAGTTTCTTGTTATCTTGTGTTTGCATGTCACATGAGATGTTTCACGCAAACAAGGGGGAAGTGTTGATGAGTATTGATGAATATCTTTATGTAATGGGGGTGATTGTTTTTAGGAGGTGAACCTAAAACATTTTGAATCTCCTCTTACAATGTTATTGTCTAACCACCAGCTGTGCCCTAAATTTCCTTGTCTTACCCCTATGCAGGATGCACTACGTCCCTAGGATTGTCTAGAACTTTCCTTCATTGGGAATCTGGCCACGGAAAGCATCTACCTTGATGGCCACCCCGGTCGTAGCCTGTACACCCACACCCCACTCCTTTTTTTTCCCCTCCCTGGTGGATTAGATCTTTTTATTGTCTTTCTGTGTAAATTTCAGATGCCTAAAATGTTTTATTTTTCTATGTGGTTCTTAACACTATATTTGTATTTGCAGGATGAGAGTATGCAGCTGTCTTCAGAGATTGAAAGACACTAACTGAATTATTTTTGAGTTTCCATATTTAGGTAAAATCTGTACAGGCAAAATTCCATAAGTGCACTCTTCAAAAGATTAAAGATTGAAAGCAAGTAAACCTTTAAAGAAAGAAAAGATGAAGATGAGAGACCTTTTGTCAAGCTTGTTTTAACCACCATACTGCAGTAAAAGTTGCTGAACTATCTTTGGATCCATTCTTTGCTTTGCATGCTGGTACCAGCCCTAGAACTGGACTCTGGGTAATCCATGACTGTTTCCTCTGATGTGTGTCTTCAGGACATAAAGACTATCCTTCTCTGGACTGTGCCTTACCGCTCGATATGGAGGTCCTGTTATGCTGTTACAGGGTCAACCAATTAAATTAGGGGAGTATTATTTTTTTAACTCCATTCCTTATATTGCTTGTTTTGTATTCTCTTGTATTTGTTTTATTTTTTTATTGATCATTATTTGGTATAAGAAATCATATGCTTCATTGGTATTAGTGCACATTGTAGTTTATGTGCTTAACAAAGTAACCCTTTAGATAAATGTAACTGTGAACTTCGCAGTATTGTACCCTATTGAATGACCCACTGAGTATAAAAAATATGTTTAAGGAAAATGCTGCAATATATCATAATATCTTAGACCCTTCACCCTTTAGAACATAAGGAGGACATGTCTAAGCTAGAAGTTTATAGTAAATATACAGAGAAATGTTTGTTTAGGGAATAGCATAATTATGGTTTAGAAAAGCAAATGTATTTTTCCCTTTTATTAATTAGTATGGTATCTGCAAAGTGAATTTGGTCATTCCTGATGTTTGTCAAAGAGAGTAATTCTTACCATAAAGTTGTGGTTACCTTTAAAAGAGTTTGTAGTTTTAAATGATGTTCTGTTTGTATGCGTTCCTCATACAGGAGTGTGAGAGAATTTAGGTTGCATAAAATAATTAATCAACTAGTAGTGTTTATATCAGATGAGATTGTTGAATATTAGGATCATGGTTGGAGAATTATAAACATTATAGATAGCAGCCATGCAGAATAAAGCAACACGAGGTTCTTTTATTTTTAGAAGTTCAAAGTGACAGTGTAAAGAAATTCATTTATTTTTATTGACTGTTTTCTTTTTTTCCATTTTTGCTACAGGGCAGGCCTTAGCATAAGTTTTGGCATAACCTTCAGGCCCTTGATGAAGTCTGGCAGGTTTTCACTTGCTTAGTATTTATGAAGTATCATTTAAAAGTGTATAGAGAAGTTGTAAATTATTCTCTGAGAAATATCAATGTATTTAGTTGGTATTATATATCAACAATGTTTTGTTTGATTTTAAATGACATAGGATGAAAGTGACGTTTTATTTGGACATAATTGTGATTGTATTGCGGTGTGTACTCATCCTGTACTGTTTCTGTTTGCTTCCTAGACTCCCTGTGACTCGAGTGTTTGCTTGCCATGGGTATCCACTGGTTGCCTTGTCTACCCCATGAACAAACCATCAGATGTCTAGCATCTCCCTGCGGAAGAACCGTGGATAAGCACCCCTACTGCAAATGAACTGTTGGAGAACTGTATTATAGCAAAGTGTCAAGGTGCAGCACTCTCAAATGGACAAAGACTGTTCCTAAAGTGTTCAGAGGCCACCTAGAGACAGTTGTGCTGTTGCTATGTCATGCTTTACTGTGGAAAAGGAACTGTTGGACATATTGGGGGGTGCTAGCAATGCAGGTGGAGAAATAAACAATGCAGCGTTGTTTGGGGGTAGATGGGAGGCTGGTTGGGTCTCTGTGCCGGTAGACCGGTAGTTTTGGGAAGGCTGGAAGATAGATGGAAGGTATTGGAGGGGTTGTACCTATATGCAGTGACGATTAGCCTATAAAAGTATATCACGACATGCGAATATTTTTCTCTTTAGTATTCTCACAGAGTTCTGTTACCATAATATAAGGCTTTACTAATTTTCTATGCCAGTCTATTTTTATGTTATTCTGTTAGAATAAACGGATGGTATGTTAGGGGTAATATGAACCTGATGGCAGCCATCTTGTTCCTCGCAGCCATCTTGTTCCTAGTAGCCATTTTGTAATGACTAAACTTTATTATACTGGGTTATTATGTAGTGAGAACTATGTGCATGTTATGATAGTTTCCTTAGCTGTTCGGCCTTGTCAATGTACCCTGGCCCTACGCCCAGAATAAGATAGAATAAGATAATGTCAATAAGATGGTTCAGAAACCTTGCTGTCTCCGCAGATGTTAGCCTATTATGACTATGTAATTATTGTTATGAGAAACTCATGTTCCAGCTTCACATTGTACTTTGCTCTGTATAACTGTGTAAGATGACGCGGTCCTAACGTGTCATCCCCTTAACCCTGTATGTCACTATAAGAAATGCTTGCACTGTGCAATAAACAGAATTGGCTTTCGATCATAATGCTGCGTGGTCTGAGTCATTCTAAGGGGCCCTTATCAGATAATCTACATATGCCTCAGGTGGTACACTGGCCCCGTGGCTTCGGCCTGACCTGACACTTACCCCCCTGGGAAGACACGTAACACTAGGTGACACAGAATTAAGAACCTACATATGACTTTAAAATCAAGCAAATCATTACAACGTCAGATTTCTTAGCTAAAAAACACTGATACACACAGCTCTAGTCTGAATAATTACCAGTCAGAAAAAACAGATAAAAAAAGCACCAAGGTCTACTTTTGCAGCGATACACACACAAGCTTATATCAACTTGCATACCAACATTCAGCAATTTTTAACATACAGCAAACTTTTAAAGACAGAGAAAACACATTTTATTAACATGCTATCTCTTTAAGGAAAACATATATTTCAAACATATCAGGGACATTAGAAATACGACAAGATGAACTCTCCTTCAAATTTAAAATGTATCTAAAATTGTCTGAACTTGCTAAGAATGGCCATTTCCCAGCAAATTGAGACATAAACAAATTATTTTTAGACAGGATAATAAATTCTCAGATATTTAGTGGGGAGTAAACCTTTTGCATGTAACACGGGACACAGTGAAACATCAGGCAAACACTTCTTACAGATAAAATACACAGAATCTCCATTTCGTTACTGCAAAGACCATACAACAAAATGAAAAGGTTTTAACATACCAAGTTATTTTTTAAGATACATCCTATCATGTCACATTACAATATTATGTACAGGGAGTCAGGAACTTTTTCCATGAGCACAGTATGCAACAGGCAGCTACAACACTTATCACTAAACCACATTCACAACAGAATAAGATTAGCAATGAAATAAGCAATTAAGCAACAAGCATCAAGTGATCATTCTGTTCCAGTGATATTTAAACTAAACTATACTGTATGCTTATATAAGAGGCTTTAACCCTTAAAACAAGATACCAATTCTTGTTTAAGCAAGACTTGAAATGGCAAAATAAGGTGAGACTTGAACTCACGCTATAATTTTCACTATAGCTTGCATTAGGAATCAAAACCATGCTTAAAGGGACAGTAAACCCAAAAACTTTCTTTCATTATTTAGATAGAGAATACAATTTTTAAAAAGTTTCCAATTTACTTATATTATCAAATTTGTTTCGATCTCATGCTATTCTTTGTTGAAGGGATACCTAGATAGGTAGCGTGCACATGCCTGAAGCACTACATGACAGGAAATAGTGCTGCCATCTAGTGCTCCTGCTAATGTATAACATTGTTGCAAAACTGCTGCCATATAGTGTTGTGGACACGTGCACACTCATGAGCTTACATACCAGCTTTTCAACAAAGGATAACAAGAAAACAAAGACAAATTGGTAACAGAAGTAAATTGGAAAGTTGTTTAAAATTATATGCTCTATCTGAATCATGAAAGAAAAAAATGGGTTTTATGTCCCTTTAACGTCCAGGGGAGTGTAACCCCTTATTATTTCCCCTTAACGCTCGCCAGACTTTGGGTTCAGATTCAGAGGGAAAAGCAGGATAAAAACACTTATCTTATCATGTGTGAATCCCATGCTCCGACACCAGAATTGTTAGGCGTCATCTTATAGCTGGGGGTATCACTTGAGACTTAGCAGTATTCTACACCTTCACCTGGAACTGAATTGGTTACTTGACAAGATATCTCGGTGAACAGCATTTAGACAGCCAGCAAGTAAAGTCCAATCACTGTTCTGTTTATTATAAGGCATCACAGACTTGTATAGACAATGGTTACAGAATATGGGGTTTGTGGCAAACCTAGCCACTTCTGGACTATAATGTAAGAAAGGTTGTCTATAGAATGTATTGTGTGCTATGTAGATGTGACAGACCCTTCTGTCAGTACTGAAGGAGTTAACTGTGTTCAGCTCTAAGAAGCTATTGTATACTGTCATTAAAGTTAGTGATAAACAGTCCATTGTTTAATCACCCTCAGAGAGCAGATGCCTAAGTAAAGTAATGTGATTCTATTGTGGCCTGTCCAAGGGTGTGGTCCCTCCATCTAATGTACAACATTCTTTCAACCCCCATCTGGGGGGTCAGACCTGCATAAATACTAGGCATAGCCTTTTAATAAATGTCATTTCTGTTTTAAACCTGAAAACTGGCTGGGTTGTGAATTGCTGATTCCCTATGCAGGACATTGTTCCCTGGTGTTAACCCTTGGTATCCTGTTGGTACCGTTACAATTGGTGGCAAGCGACGGAATGAACCTTATCGCCCAGAAGAGCAACTACACAAGCCAGTAACCTCAGGAAGAGGGGGATTACTACAATACTGACTAAGATGGAAGGAGTACCAGGGACCGAAGTGAATGGAGATGGATTATTCTAAGCTAAAGAGACAAACGTTAAAGGAACTGCTAGAAGCCAGGGGAAAGATAGGCAGAAGCAAACCCAAGGCTATATTAATTGCTGAGCTGATGGAGGGAGACAGCGCTCGCAGCGATACGCCTCCAGCAGCCATGGAGGAGACCCTATACCAGAGGGAAATGAGGACCAGACTGGAATTTTTACCCCAACCTGTACCACGGGATATGCTATCCGTGGTAATGGCAGATGTGCAGGAGTACGTGATGGCACACAGTCCGCGGAATGCATCCTCCCGAGCAGAATCCATTTTGGATGCACTCAGCAACCCAGTAAGACCCAAAATCCCATACCATGCATTTAAAATGTTTTGTGAGGAGAAGGATGAGATCGATGGGTATTTACAGGATTTTGAGAGACTGTGCGAGTTACATGATTTGGAGCAGTCCGTATGGGTGCCGGTGCTAGCAGGCAAGCTAGCCGGTAGAGCAGCAGAAGCGTATCGCGCTGTACCCAGGGAGGACAGCAAGGATTACGCTAAAGTGAAGAGAGCAATCTTGGAAAGATATGCCATTACCTCAGAGGCATACCGGCGCAAGTTTAGAGGCCTGCGCAAGCCAGAAAGAGATTCACATGCAGAGTGGGCCCACAAGCTGGATCAAGCATCTCAAGGGTGGATACAGGCCAGCCAAGCTACCACCATGGAAGAATTGCGACAACTGATGCTGTTGGAGCAATTCTTTAACGGCTTGTCCCCAGAAGCCCAAGAATGGGTGAGAGATCGAAAACCCCTCACCTTAACCGAAGCAGCCAGATTAGCAGACCAGCATTTTGATGCCAGGAGGCACCATGGACTACAGCCTAACAACCCCACAGCGGCACCTTTTCGCCCAGCCCCAGGGAATCCACCACCCCCTTCACGATACAACGGACGGGTGAATATACAATGCCACACCTGCAAGCAGTGGGGACATATGGCACGTGAGTGCACCCAAAATCGGAGCAGACAAGCTTGGAACCAGGTCAGACAGAACCTGGCCCCAAGGGCGGCTGCTCACCATTACCAAACGGAGCCAGCCACTCATGAGGTGTTGAGCACCCAAGCCGAGGAACCCCTGGGAATACTGCATGAGGTGATGTCGGTCCGGGCCACTGATAACCGGCAACATCACCGCCAGCTGGTGACCGTAGAGGGGAAGGAGGTCCAGGGACTTCAGGATTCGGGAGCTACTTTAACCCTGATAGCTCCCCATTTGGTGCCGGATACAGCACACACTGGCGGATCCGTGGCAGTACGAGGGGCAGGGGGAGCGGTATACCGATTGCCCACTGCTAGAGTGGAGTACAGACCCCCAGTCACCCCAGCAGCTGCCAGTTACCAGCCCCCGGCGCACCGCTATACCACACGGCCTCCGGCCACGAACTACCCTCAGAGAGCCCGGTTCAATTCGCGGGGCTACTCACAACCTATTCGGTGCTTTGGATGTAAGCAACTAGGGCACAAAAGACCAGAGTGTCCCCTAAATGCAGCGAATCAAGCACAGTCCTGGAGAAGACCCGCCGGCGGAATCCCACATAATCCTGAATGCTGGGGCAGCCTACATGAAGCAGACCCCGTGCAAGCTGCCCACCGGAATAACCGGCAACGGGTTAAAGTGAATGGGAAGGAGGTCAGTGGTCTACGGGATACTGGTGCTACCATGACCTTGCTTCAAGAGAACTTGGTGTCTGAGAAACAGCACACTGGAGACACTGTGGCTGTGAGGGTAGCAGGGGGCACTGTGTTCCGCCTACATGTTGCCAGAGTACATTTGGATTGGGGAGTGGGCGCTAGACCTGTGAATGTGGGGGTCAAGAAGGACTTACCTGCTGATGTTCTCCTTGGAAATGACTTGGCCCCCCTTGTTTCTGCCTATGCTCCCATGGGTCCCGCTGATGTTAACCCTGTGACTACCCAAGCCCAGTCCCTTCGGGAAGAGGTACATTTTAACCGTGGTGGACTACGCCACTAGGTACCCCAAGGCCATTGCTCTCTCCAACATCCATGCAGAGACGGTAGCTGAAGCCCTATTTGAGGAGCTACAACCTAGTTTGGTTTACTTACAAGTTGCTGTTACCTTTTATATTTTAATCAGGGCCCTCAAAAAGTTACAGCCGTACCTGTATGGACAACCTTTTTCCTTACTCACAGATCACAACCTGTTGGTGTGGCCCCAAGCCGATCCGTTGGGATCAGACTGTGTATGCCGGCTTGGTTTTGGGGGAGCATTGTGGCAAACCTAGCCACTTCTGGACTATAATGTAAGAAAGGTTGTCTATAGAATGTATTGTGTGCTATGTAGATGTGACAGACCCTTCTGTCAGTACTGAAGGAGTTAACTGTGTTCAGCTCTAAGAAGCTATTGTATACTGTCATTAAAGTTAGTGATAAACAGTCCATTGTTTAATCACCCTCAGAGAGCAGACGCCTAAGTAAAGTAATGTGATTCTATTGTGGCCTTTCCAAGGGTGTGGTCCCTCCATCTAATGTACAACATTCTTTCAACCCCCATCTGGGGGGTCAGACCTGCATAAATACTAGGCATAGCCTTTTAATAAATGTCATTTCTGTTTTAAACCTGAAAACTGGCTGGGTTGTGAATTGCTGATTCCCTATGCAGGACATTGTTCCCTGGTGTTAACCCTTGGTATCCTGTTGGTACCGTTACAGGGTTAAACAAATGACATATCATAATCACACTATTTCACACAGTATGCTTAGAACAATGAACTTCATATTAATAAGGAGTATTTTTAATGAGCGAGGAGTTTTAGATAAAAGTATACCTGGCGCATCACCCAACCCATAGCAAGGGCATTGGACAAATTATTGAGATAAAGAGGCCGAATTATCAAATGTCTGTTGGACTTGATCCGACAGTGCGGATGAGGTCCGACAGACATCGCTGAATGCGGAGAGTGATAAGCTCTCCGTATTCAGCATTGCACCAGCAGCTCACAAGAGCTGCTGGTGCAACGCCACCCCCTGCAGACTCGCGGCCAATGGGCCGCCAGCAGGGAGGTGTCACTCAACCCAATCGTACTCAATCAGGTTGAATTGTGGCGATTCCTGTCTGCCTCATCAGAGCAGGCGGACAGGGTTATGAAGCAGCGGTCTTTAGACCGCTGCTTCATAACTGCTGTTTCTGGCGAGTCTGAAGACTCGCCAGAAACACGGGCCCTCAAGCTCCATTCGGAGCTTGATAAATGGGCCTCTATGTGTTTAGCTTAGAACATCAACATATTTTTTTCTCACAGCAAAATAAGCTATATTATAATGACATGAAATAAAACATTCTTAAAATGGAGTCTAACAAAATTTATGAGTAGAGAAAAAATGGTGTCAGTATTGTTATATATATATATTCTTATAGACAGTATTCTGCATTATTCAAGCAGTCATTCACCAAATAAGTGAGATACCTCCCAGTAGCGGATTTCTAAGAATAAGATGCAACTGCTCAGAAATGGAAACCTTTAAGAAAAGGATACATGAAATGAGATTAAAGGAATAGTTTAGTCAAAATTAAACTTTTGTAATTCAGACAGAGCAGTCAATTTTAAGCAACTTTCTAATTTACTTCTATTTTCAATTATTCTTCATCCTCTTGGTATCTTTATTTGAAAAAGCAAGAATGTAAGCATAGGAGCCCGGACCATTTTTGGTTTAGCACCTGGGTAGCACTTTTTGATTGGCGTCTAAATATAGCTACCAACCAGCAAGCACTACCCAGGTGCTGAACCAAAAATGGGCCAGCTCCTAAGCTTACATTCAAATAAAGATACCAATAGAACAAAAAAATTGATAATAGGAGTAAATTAGTAAGTTGCTTAAAATTGCATGCTCTATCTGAATAATGAGTTTAATTTTGACTAGACTATCCCTTTAAAACAAAGAGGTTATAGCAATAGGCTAACCAAAAGAGTAAGCAGAAAATCAGAACTGATAGAAAAGATCTGCTAAAATATTTAAAAAAACCTGATGATGCAACAATATTAATACTAACCTAGTCGACAAATTCATGATGTAGTCAACATAATAGAAAAACATTCAATTTGTTTCTGATATTAAATAAGGTAATAGGTGACAGAATTCAAGTAGAATAAACGAGAACTCAAAATCTTAAAAATATGATCAATCAAAACTACTTTTGGATAACAAAAAATAAACACACTGGGCAGTCATGCGTGTGGGACGTGTTTTACCTGTAGCAACATGATAAAAACAAAGATGATGAAAGAGCGATTTGGAAATGTAGGGCTAGATTACAAGTGGAGCTCTAATTTATCGCACACCCACAAACGGGCAAATTCTTCAGTTTACAGGCGCGTGATAAATAACCAGCCATTACACATGGCTGGTTATTGCTCTTGTTAATTTTTTAAATGTGCCCCAATTGCCCCCAAAATACAGTGTAGTAATCCTTATTAAAAAATAAAAATGAAAGAATCTTTATTTTTTGATAAAATAACTGCAGTAAGCAGTCTTTGGGGCTAAATTTAACATATTTAACACATAAATTTATATATTTATATAAACATATACATATTTACAATTTTTTGCACATCGCTGCATGACTTACCCCCTTCTCTGTGCTAGTTCTCATGCCGTGTCTGACGGCATGAGAATGAGGCTGCCATCGTGAGCGCAATGCTTCCGTGCAATGTGAACGTGAGGTCGCATTCGCATTGTGCCTCACCTATAATATCACCACACATTTCCTTGCGCTGGTATTACTTAGTTGCGCTCAACTTGTAGTCTGGCCCTAAATGTCAGAGACAGGGCATTTTACATTTCTCTCAGCACTGCTCTCATATTTTCCATATTTAGTGAGAATGTGTGGGTTTTGCAAATAAAAACGTTGCAAAAAAATTCAGCTCCTGGATTTAGTTGGTAAACACAGCTGTCTGGTGAAAGAATGGTGACTCTAACAATGAATATGTCTTTGTATAATTAGATCTTAACTATTTCATCTGCTGGGATAGACTGAATACACAACCAAAAGGCGAAAGTACCGAGTAAAAGGCCTTAGGGGAAGACATATTAAAGGTAGATTAGTATAATGTTTCATGATTAAAATAGAGCATGCAACTTCCCAGTTCTATTGCTTTTTTTCTATTGGTATCCTTTCTTGATAAGCATATCTATGTAGGCTCAGGAGCAGTAACACACTACTGGAAGCTAGCAGAACACATCTAGTGAACCAATGACAAGAGGAATAGATGTATAGCCACCAACCACTAGCTAGCTCCCAGCAGCACAATGCTGCACCTAAGCCTATCTAGGTATTCTTTTGAACAAAGGACACCAAGAGACAAAGCAAATTGGATAATATAAGTATATTTGAATTGCATGCTCTATCTGAATTAAGAAAGTTTAATGTTGACTTTACTGTTTCTTTAAGCACTGCATTGCAAAAGATCTGCATACAAAATGAATAATGTAAAAACATTAAACCTGTATATATGCATCATTTTGCAGTCCAGGGATACACCTTTTGAAAAAAAAGCTTGCTTATCTTATCTCCTTTGCTGTGGTAGTGATGCAATTGCATAGTCAGTAATAAACTATGAAGGATAGAGAATTGTATCATTTTATTGTGCCATTGCAGGTCACAATGTGCCATATTCCACATTTATCCATCCATAGCACTTGACTGATATTATTTGAAGTGGATATTGACTGTGTTTTACTGTAGTGCTTTCTCTTTTTATTATTTAGTTGAGACCATGACCATAACTTTTTTCAGAACTTTAGCACCATTGTCAATAAAGGACATTTACCTGGCTCTAAAATGTTTCTTTTTTTATATTGTTGATTCAGAGAAATCCATTTAAAGTTAATGCTCAAGTGAAAGTCTCATGTGTGCTCTGGAGATCGGATAACGCAACCATGCTAACTCTTTTTCCCCTTAGACTTATATGGGGCGCACTAAAAAAGCCTCTTATGGCTTTCACTCAAGCGCTCACCCAAAGGTGCACTAGGACAATTGCACTAAAGCCAGGGGTGCGTAAATACCTATCAGGCAGATTACAAGTTATGTGCGATAGAGGGTATTTAACGAATGCAACAAAAGTTGCGTTATTTCACCCTCCATAGAGCTGACATAACAAGTTTTCAAACAGCCGGCTTCTGCGTGCGATATGGTTGCGTCGAGCTCTATACCACACAAAATACAAGCGCTGTTTTGACGTGCTCGTGCACGCTTTCCCCATAGACATTGGGGAGAGCGTGTTAGAAAAAAACCTAACACCTGCGATCGCAGAATGAAAAGCTCCGTAACGCAGCCCCATTGATGTCTATGGGGAAAAAAGTTATGTGTAAACCTAACATAAAAACCACGTCTAAACACCCCTAATCTGACGCCCCCGACATCGCCTACACCTAGATAATGTTATTAATACCTAATCTGATGCTCCCGACATCGCCGCCACTATGAAAAAATCAATAACCCCTATTCCGCAGCTCCCAGACACCGCCGCCACTAAAATAAACCTATTAACCCCTAAACTGCAAGCCCCCTACAACGAAATATACTAAATTAAACTAAAAAAAACCTAAACCGAAAGCCCCCCACATCGCAATAAAGTAATTTAAAGGGACACTGTAACCAAAATTTTTCTTTCGTGATTCAGATTGAGCATGAAATTTTAAGCAACTTTCTAATTTACTCCTATTATCAAATTTTCTTCATTCTCTTGGTATCTTTATTTGAAATGCAAGAATGTAAGTTTAGATGCCGGACCATTTTTGGTGAACAACCTGGGTTGTCCTTGCTGATTGGTGGATAAATTCATCCACCAATAAAAAAGTGCTGTCCAGAGTATTGAAACCAAAAAAAAGCTTAGATGCCTTCTTTTTCAAATAATGATAGCAAGAGAACGAAGAAAAATTGAAAATAGGAGTAAATTAGAAAGTTGCTTAAAATTGCATGCTCTTTCTGAATTACAAAAGAAAAAATGTGGGTTCAGTGTCCCTTTAAACTAGTAACCCCTAAACCTAACGCCCCCCTAACTGTATATTAAAATTAAAAAATTTCCTATCTTAAATTAAATAAAACTTACCTGTCAAATTAAAAAAACGTAGTTTCAACTAACAATTAAACTAATATAACTATTGAACTAAAATTAAACTAACTACCCATTAAAGAAAACTAAAATACACATTAAAAAAATCCTAACACTACTATAAAAATTAAAAGGATTTAAGCAGCTCTCATTCTATTTGCTGATTTGAATCAGCCAATAGAATGGGAGCTGCTTAAATCATATTGACTGATTTGAACAGTAAATATGATTTTATAAGCCCTAATTCATATTGGCTGATTCAAATTTTTCAGCCAATAGGAATGCAATGGTAACCCCAGTATAAAAGGGGTACCTTGCATTTCAATCCTCAGTGTGCGGCGGACAATCGCATGAAGAGGACCTCCACGTCGGATCGATGGACCTCTGCCTGAACCTCCGCCTTGGACGTCCGCCTGTACCTCCGCCTTGGACCTTCGTCTGAACCTTCGCCTGGACCTCCACCTTCGCACATTGACCGCTCCGCCTCCACAGGGATGAAGGAAATGCTGGTCCCGCGATAGATGAAGATGGAGCTGCCTGGATAAAGATGCTGCCTGGATGAAGATGGAGCCGCCAGGATGAAGATCATTCAAGCTGGACTTCAACAACTGTGAGTACCTAAAGAGGGGTTAGTGTTAGTTTTTTTTAAGGTTTTTTTGGGGTGTTTTTTTTTTTAGATTAGGGTGGGCACTCTCAAAAGAGCTGAATGCCCATACAAATAAAATTTTCAGGGCAATGGGAAGATTAGGTTTTTTAGATAGTTTTTTTTATTTTGTGGGTTTGGTGGGGTGGGGGTTTGTAATGTTAGTGGGGTTTTATATTTTTTTTAGAAAAAGATCTGATATCTTTAGGGCAATGCCCTACAAAAGGCCCTTTTAATGGCTATTGGTAGTTTATTCTAGATTAGGTTTCTTTTATTTTTATTTTAAATTTTTGTGATAATTTGTTTGTTATTTTGTGTAAAGTTTTTTTTTGTTTTCGTTTTGGGGTGGGTTTTTATTTTTAGATTATGGGTTGGGCATTTCATAAGGAAAAATAGCTGAATGCCCTTTTAAGGGCAATGCCAATACAAATGCCCTTTTCAGATCAATGGGTAGATTAGGTTTTACTTTGTTTTTATTTTGTGGGTTTGGGGGCTGGGGGTTTGTATACTGTTAGGGGGTATTTGTTTTTCTTTTGTAGGAAAAGAGCTGTTATCTTTAGGGCAATGCCCTACAAAAGGATCTTTTAAGGGCCCTTGGTAGTTTATTATAGATTTGGCTTTTTTATTTTGGTGTGTTTTTTTTTTTTTTTTTTTTTAAACAGGGTATTAGAATAGGAAGCACATTCCTTCGGTAAACGCTTCCGTGTAGTGTGTGGATACACTCACCCGATGTGCCGCGTTATCAACACTGCTGTCTCTGCAGCACCGCTCAGTGTTACCTCTTCAGCACTCCCAGCGGGAGCTATGGAGAGAATGGAAAGTTCCGGTTCAACAGGTGCAATCGGACGATGCAGGGAAATTTCACCTAATTCCCTCTGAAAATGATAAGATAGAAGAAGCCAGAGTCCTTGCACTCAAATGGATGGGTCTGGGTAGGTGCCAAATAAACGAACCAACATCAGATAGCATAAAAACGCTCCTTTATTGTATAGCACATAAAAAGCATACACGCCAACACAGGGTACAGGTCAAACGCGTTTCGTAGTTCTCACTTCCTCAGTGACCTCTAGCCAAACCTGTAAACTTACCCTTAATAAAGGCAATAGCCACTCCCCTAATACAGGTGTTAAAGGTAAGTCAGGTGAGGCAAAGAAAAGGAGGGTAATTCATTTCAATTGATTTTAAACAATAAATCATGAATGAGCAAATATAAATACAGAATATACAGAGCGATATAACACAAAAAAAGTAATGATAATAATAAATATGCCTAGAATTATATATAATTAAGGGTATACTCTGTGAGTCATTTGGCTTACTTAAATAAATTTGAATTTAAAGAGGACCTTTTCCATTTTAAATCACATATGAAGCCTTAAAAGCTCAACATATGTATAAATATCTAGTAGAGTTGCAAAAGATACTTATAAAGTAATAAAGCCTGATATTGACTAAGATTAGTATATTACCAACACAGAATTTATTGATTAGCATATCATTATGGACCTATAACTTTTTGATAACCAAGATGAAACTTAGGTTTCAATAATAGATTCTCCACTATCACACTTTTTTACACTTTTTTACAGATTTAACAGGGCAATAGAATTATGGTTCGATTACTATTCCCCAACCATAGTGTAAATTTAATCCACATAAAGTTTAATGTGCCAGTCCAAATTTAATCCTCTAGGGACCCTAGTATTCAGTTGGAAAATCCAATATACCTCTCTTTGACTCAGGAGTTTTAATCTATTGCCTCCTCTTATTGGTCTTTTCACATGCTGAATACCCTGAAAACATAATAATTTACTGTTGCCATTGTGTTCAGTCTTGAAATGTAAGGCAACTGGAGTATCCGAGTCCTCATCACTGATGGATCTCAGATGTTCCAGGAACCTTGTTTTCAGGGGTCTGGTCGTCTGACCAACATATTTAATGTTACATTGTTTGCATGTGAGTAAATATATCACGTAAGATGTATTACAGTTTATGTATTCTTTTATCTGAAATGATTTTTCATTGTCTGTGGATTTAAAAGTATCCCCCAGCGTGGCATAGGTGCACGAAGTGCATCTTCTACTGCCACAGTGGAAGAAACCTTTCTTCAGGGTTAGCCAGTTTTCCCTGGTAACTGTAGGAAGCATAGATGGGGAAAGAATGTTGGCCAAAGTTCTAGATTTTCTTGTTACAAATTTACATCCCCCTTCCACTATCTTATCCATGGTATCATCAACCCTGAGAAAAGCACAGATATGAGAGGGTTATTCAAACATGACAACATGAATAAACAAGAAAGAATTGCCATGAAACAGTTAAAGAGTAATTTGTCAATTGTAATTCGCAATTCAGATAAGGGAGGGAATGTGGTCGTCCTTGACAGGACGGACTACATCAAAGAGGTGCACAGACAATTGCAGGATGGGGATGTTTATGAAAAACTCCTAACTAATCCAACATTTAAATATAGGAGAATTCTCCATGACCTTTTGGATTGGGCAGTGATGATTGGTGCAATAACAAAAATGAATTTTGATTATTTATTGGTTGAACATCCGGTTGCACCAATCTTTCACTGCCTCCCAAAGGTTCATAAGAGTCTGACCCTACCCCCTGGACGCCCCATAGTGGCGGGCATCGGTTCATTAAATGAGCCATTGAGTGCCATGATTGACATTCTATTACAACCCATTGTATTAGGCCTCAAGAGCTATATCAGAGATACTAAACAACTAGAGAAACTAATTGTATAAGGAATACAATAGGATTCACAGCAGAGATTGCCACAAATTAGGTATTATATAAACTCCAAATAGAAGATTCAGATAAGGATTATATCAAATATTTTTTAAAAAGTTCCATGTCATTCATACCTTAATATCTTTATTAGTATATCTAGGAACCCACATTCACACAAAAGTAGCGAAAAAAAGGTTTAAAAACACTTAAACCCCGTCTCATAATAATTGTTGTGCTGAGAAATCATGTAATTAATAAGTGCCTGCTGGACAATATCTAAAGTAAACTAAGCCCTTACAATCCGAGGGCTGATTTAACTTTTAACTTGTATTCTAAGCAGGCACCCAAAGAGAACTATTATTTGAGAACACTATCAGTTAGACAAGGGTAAGCAGGTTAAAAACGGCAGACAGGAGAGACAGAGCTGCTCCTGCTGCAGAGATACTACTGATTTTATCAGACAGATAGAACAAGTGGAGTGGTTGGACAACTATTGTATTGTCACCATTGATGTTGTATCTCTGTATACCTCAATCCCCCATGATAAGGGCATCATGGCCATACAGTCTTGTCTTGAGATGTACACAGATTATGATGCTGGCCTCAGGGAGTTTATTTTAAAGTCAATTGAATTCCTATTGATTCATAATTTTTTCCTATTTGAGGGGGATTATTATCGCCAAAGACAGGGGACAGCCATGGGAGCAAAGTTTGCTCCCACTTATGCCAACCTATTTTTGGGTTGGTGGGAGCTGTCCCGTGTCTTTGGCGATGGTAATCCCTTCAAAGAACACATCATACATTATGGTCGCTATATTGACGACCTGGTGTTCATTTTTAAAGGAAATGATTCAATGGTCAACGATTTCTTTACATATCTCTCTGATAACCAGCACAATCTTCGCTTCACTATGAACACTAGTAGAACTGAGATGCCTTTCCTTGATGTTCTCATGAGACCAAATGTAAGTGAGTGTCACATAGAAGTAGAACTATATAGAAAGGAAAGTGCAGGAAACACTCTGCTAATGGCTAAATCTAGTCACCCAAGACATGTCATAAAGGCTATCCCCAAGGGCCAATATATGAGGACGAAGAGAAATTGCAGCACAGAAAGGGCATATGAAGCACATTCTGAAAAAACCACTGAGCGGTTCCTGGAAAGGGGATACAAAATTCATGACTTGAAAGAAGCGAAAGCTAAGGTGGATGACATGACAAGGCAGGATATGATCACATATAAGACTCAGAGAAGGGTTAATTATCATCAGAAACCAGTATTTATTACGGCCTATAGTAAAGAATATGACAATATTTGTCAAATAATTAAGAAATCCCTCCCCATACTCAGGGTTGATGATACCATGGATAAGATAGTGGAAGGGGGATGTAAATTTGTAACAAGAAAATCTAGAACTTTGGCCAACATTCTTTCCCCATCTATGCTTCCTACAGTTACCAGGGAAAACTGGCTAAACCTGAAGAAAGGTTTCTTCCACTGTGGCAGTAGAAGATGCACTTCGTGCACCTATGCCACGCTGGGGGATACTTTTAAATCCACAGACAATGAAAAATCATTTCAGATAAAAGAATACATAAACTGTAATACATCTTATGTGATATATTTACTCACATGCAAACAATGTAACATTAAATATGTTGGTCAGACGACCAGACCCCTGAAAACAAGGTTCCTGGAACATCTGAGATCCATCAGTGATGAGGACTCGGATACTCCAGTTGCCTTACATTTCAAGACTGAACACAATGGCAACAGTAAATTATTATGTTTTCAGGGTATTCAGCATGTGAAAAGACCAATAAGAGGAGGCAATAGATTAAAACTCCTGAGTCAAAGAGAGGTATATTGGATTTTCCAACTGAATACTAGGGTCCCTAGAGGATTAAATTCGGACTGGGACATTAAACTTTATGTGGATTAAATTTACACTATGGTTGGGGAATAGTAATCGAACCATAATTCTATTGCCCTGTTAAATCTGTAAAAAAGTGTAAAAAAGTGTGATAGTGGAGAATCTATTATTGAAACCTAAGTTTCATCTTGGTTATCAAAAAGTTATAGGTCCATAATGATATGCTAATCAATAAATTCTGTGTTGGTAATATACTAATCTTAGTCAATATCAGGCTTTATTACTTTATAAGTATCTTTTGCAACTCTACTAGATATTTATACATATGTTGAGCTTTTAAGGCTTCATATGTGATTTAAAAGGGAAAAGGTCCTCTTTAAATTCAAATTTATTTAAGTAAGCCAAATGACTCACAGAGTATACCCTTAATTATATATAATTCTAGGCATATTTATTATTATCATTACTTTTTTTGTGTTATATCGCTCTGTATATTCTGTATTTATATTTGCTCATTCATGATTTATTGTTTAAAATCAATTGAAATGAATTACCCTCCTTTTCTTTGCCTCACCTGACTTACCTTTAACACCTGTATTAGGGGAGTGGCTATTGCATTTATTAAGGGTAAGTTTACAGGTTTGGCTAGAGGTCACTGAGGAAGTGAGAACTACGAAACGCGTTTGACCTGTACCCTGTGTTGGCGTGTATGCCTTTTATGTGCTATACAATAAAGGAGCATTTTTATGCTATCTGATGTTGGTTCGTTTATTTGGCACCTACCCAGACCCATCCATTTGAGTGCAAGGACTCTGGCTTCTTCTATTAGAATAGGAATCATTTTTATTGTTTTGGATAATTTCGTTTTTTTGTAATGGTAGTTTTTTTTTTGTAATTTTAGTTTTTTTTTTTGTAATTTTAGTGTTTTTATTTTTTGTAATTTTAGTGTTTTTTATTTTTTGTAATGTTAGGTTTTAGTGTAAGGCAGCTTAGGTTTTATTTCACAGGTAAGTTTGTATTTATTTTAACTAGGTAGTTAGTAAATAGTTAATAACTATTTGCTAACTAGTCTACCTAGTTAAAATAAATACAAACCTGTGAAATAAAAATAAAACCTAAGCTAGCTACAGTGTAACTATTAGTTATATTGTAGATAGCTTAGATTTTATTTCACAGGTAAGTATGTATTTAGTTTTAAATGGGTATTATTTAGTTAATAATTGTAACTTTAATTTAGCTCTATTGTAATTATGTTAAAGTTAGGGGGTGTAAGGTCTAGGGTTAGTTTTAGGGTTAGGTTTAGGGGTTAATAGTTTAATTTAGGTTGTTGCGAAGTGGGGGGCTGGCAGTTTAGGGGTTAATAGGTTTATTTAGTGGTAGTGATGTGGGAAGCCAGAGGTTTAAGGGTTAATAACTTTATTTAGTGGCAGCGATGTTGGGGAGCGGAAAAATAGGGGTTATTAGATTTATTATAGTGTGGGCAATGTTGGGGTGCGGGGGAATAGGGGTAAATAACTTTAGTATAGTGGCAGCAATATCAGGAGCGGCAGATTAGGGGTTAATAGATTTATCTTGGTGGCGGCGATATTGGGAGTGGCAGATTAGGGGTTAATAACTTTATGTAGGTGACAGCGATGTCGGGGGCAGAAGATTAGGGGTGTTTAGACGTGGGGTTTATGTTAGGGTATTAGGTTTAAACATTACTTTTTTTTCCCCCCATAGACATCAATGGGGCTGCGTTACGGAGCTTTTAATTCCGTGATCGCAGGTTTATGTTTTTTTTCTAACCCGCTCTCCCCATTGATGTCTATGGGAAAGCGTGCACGAGCACGTCAAAACAGCGCTTGTATTTTGTGCGTTATGGAGCTCAACGCAACCATATCACACGCACAAGCCGGCTGTTTCAAAACTTGTAATTGCAGCACTATGGAGGGTGAAATAACGCAACATTTGTTGCGTTCATTAAAAACCCTCTAACACGCATAACTCGTAATCTACCTGTTTAACTGGTAGTTAGTTTAATTTTAGTTTAATAGTTATATTAGTTTAATTGTTAGTTGAAACTTATTTTTTTTAATTTGACAGGTAAGTTTTAATTTAATTTAAGATAGAGAAATTGTAATTTTAATATAAAGTTAGGGGGGGCGTTAGGTTTAGGGGTTACTAGTTTAAATTAGCTAATTGCGATGTGGGGCGCTTTCGGTTTAGGGGTTAATAGTTTAATTTAGTATATTTCGTTGTGGGGGGCTTGTTGTTTAGGGGTTAATAGGTAGGCTTACCAGATGTCCAAGTTTGACTGGGATTGTCCCTGTTTGGAGGCGCTTTCCCAGTTTCCCACCCGATTGTTCATTCTGTCCTGGCCGTAGGGTTGCCACCGGCAATGCAAAAGCCGTTTATTTTTTTTATTCAAACTGTGCGCAGTCTGCACTCGTCCGTGCCAGTGACGTGACTTACGTAATTTCATAGGGCTGTGTGTGTCCATGCTGTCTCTTGTCTGCCTCTGATGCGACTGTGCTGCAAGACTTGCTCGTAGATACCTTGCTGAGGTTACAAATGTTACTAGCAATGTAACTATGGTGTCTACGCTTGCCCACCCATCTTTGACCATGCAGCTGGCAGAGTAGTTTGCTTTTGCCACGCTTAAAGGGACAGTCTAGTCCAAAACAAACTTTCATTATTCAGATGGGGCATGTCATTTTAAACAATTTTCCAATTTACTTTTATCACCAAATTTTCTTTGTGCTCTTGGTATTCTTAGTTGAAAACTAAATCTAGGAGGTTCATATGCTAATTTCTAAGCCCTTGAAGGACGCCTCTTAGCTCAGGGCATTTTGACTATTTTTTACCACTAGAGCGTGTTAGTTCATGTGTTTCATATAGATAACTCTGTGCTCACGCACGAGGAGTTCCTATGAGCCAGCACTGATTGGCTGAAATGCAAGTCTGTCAAAAGAAATGAAATAAGGGGGCAGTCTGCAGAAGTTTAGACACAGGGTAATCACAGAGGTAAAATGTGTATCAATATAACTGTGTTGGTTATGCAAAACTAAGGAATGGGTAATAAAGGGATTATCTATCTTTTATAAAAAAAAATATTCTGGTGTAGACTGTCCCTTTAACTACCCATGTTCCCTATGGTACATCAAACTTCCCCCTATTGTGTTGATTGCGTAGCTTCTTTAATTGTACCCGTGCATCTTTAAATGCATTACTACTTTTAGTAAGAGGGGTGGGGGCAGTAACTAAAATACAGACAACAGTTATCACTCTATGGGGCCAGTTTAATAATGTGCGGACGGACATGATACAATGTAGCGTATCATGTCTGCTGCACATCGATAAATGCCGACAGCATACACTGTCTGCATTTATCATTGCACAAGCAGTTCTTGTGAACTGCTTGTGCAATGCTGCCCCTGCAGAATCGCAGCCAATCGGCCGCTAGCAGGGGGTTTCAATCAGTCCGATCGTATAGGATCGGGCGGATTGATGTCCGCAGCCTCAGAGCAGGCGGACAAGTTATGGAGCAGCGGTCTTCAGACCGCTGCTTCATAACTGCTGTTTCCGGCGAGCCTGAAGGTGGAAACAGGGGCATCCATTCTGAGCTTGATAATTAGGCCCCTATGTGTGAAATAAACGTACAATTTACTCATAAAGTGAAAAATTATATACTGTCTGTTATCATTGTGGGTATTTGCGCTGCAGCCCATTAAGTCACATTATTTTAGTTTGCTTCCCTGTTCTCATTTTCATGTCTTAAAGGGATCGGTTTGTTTGACCTGTGTATCTGAAAAGGTTTATGCATTTGCACATGCATTGTGTTTATTTCTTAGAACATAGGGGCATGTTTAACAAGTTTGGATGTATTTATCTCTAACTGGAAAATAAGTTCCAGTCGGCAATCGCCATGCCCCTTGGCCACACCCCTTGACCACGCCCCTGATCACACCCCCACTGGCACCGCACCAGTTGGTCCCAGTTTCACCTCTAAAAATTATTGTAAGCTTATATATTAATATATGTATTAAAAAATAAAAATAATTTTTTTTTTCTAATTGAAGAACATACGGCTCGATTACGAGTTTAGCGGTAAGGTGAAAAAGCAGCGTTAATAGGTCCTAAAGCTGCTTTTTCACGCCCGCTGCTATTACGAGTCTTGCAGATTTAGGGGTACCACACACTTTTTTGGCCTTAAAGCAAATCAACTTACGCAATTTGCGTATAGTCTAATTTCAATGAGACTTCCATAGCGGCGGTAGTACGAGCTTGTCCTGGAAGGCCAAAAAGTGAGCGGTACAGCCTATCCCGCAAGATTGGTAACGCATTTTAAAGTCAGGAGTTATGAGTTTTACGCTACAATGCTGAAGCATAAAACTCATAACTAAAGTGCTAAAAAGTACACTAACACCCATAAACTACCTATTAACCTCTAAACCGAGGCCCTCCCGCATCGCAAACACTATAATACAATTTTTAACCCCTAATCTGCCGCTCCGGACATCGCCGCCACTATAATAAACATAATAACCCCTAAACCTCTACACTCCTGCCTCGCAAAATTAGCTAAATATTATTAACCCCTAATCTGCTGTCCCTAACATCGCCACCACCTACCTACATTTATTATCCCCTAATCTGCCACCCCAACGTCGCTGCCACTATATTACATTTATTAATCCCTAAACCTAAGTCTAACCCTAACACCCCCTAACTTAAATATAATTTAAATAAATATAAATACAAATTACTATCATTACCTAAATTATTCCTATTTTAAACTAAATACCTATAAAATAAACCCTAAGCTAGCTACAATATAACTAATAGTTACATTGTATCTATTTTATGGTTTATTTTTATTTTACAGGCAAGTTTGTATTTATTTTAACTAGGTAGAATAGTTACTGAATAGTTATTAACTATTTAATAACTACCTAGCTAAAATAAATACAAATTTACCTGTAAAATAAAACCTAACCTAAGTTACACTAACACCTAACCTTACACTACAATTAAATAAGTTACCTAAATTAAATACAATTAAAAACAAAAAAAAACAAAAAAAACACTAAATTACAGAAAATAAAAAACAAATTACAAGATCTTTAAACTAATTACACCTAATTTAATAGCCCTATTAAATAAAAAAGCCCACCCAAAATAAAAAAAAACCTAGCCTAAACTAAACTACCAATAGCCCTTAAAAGGTCCTTTTGCTGGGCATTGCCCCAAAGAAATCAGCTCTTTTACCTGTAAAAAAAAATACAAACAACCCCCCCAACAGTAAAACCCACCACCCACACAACCAACCCCCCAAATAAAAGCCTAACTAAAAAAACCTAAGCTCCCCATTGCCCTGAAAAGGGCATTTGGATGGGCATTGCCCTTAAAAGGGCATTTAGCTCTTTTGCGGCCCAAAGCTCTAGCCTAAAAATAAAACCCATCCAATACACCCTTAAAAAATCCTAACACTAACCCCAGAAGATTCACTTACCGGGAGAAGTCTTCATCCAAGTGGCAAGATGTCCTCAACGAAGCCGGCAGAAGTGGTCCTCCAGACGGGCAGAAGTGGTCCTCCAGACGGGCAGAAGTCTTCATCCAGACGGCATCTTCTATCTTCATCCTTCCGATGCGGAGCGGCTCCATCTTCAAGACATCCCGCGCGGAGCATCCTCTTCCAACGACGTCTTCTTGCTGAATGAAGGTACCTTTAAGTGACGTCATCCAAGATGGCCTCCCTTAGATTCCGATTGGCTGATAGAAATCAGCCAATCGGAATTAAGATAGAAAAAATCCTATTGGCTGATGCAATCAGCCCATAGTATTGAGCTTGCATTCTATTGGCTGATTGGAACTACCTTAATTCCGATTGGCTGATAGAATTCTATCAGCCAATCAGAATCTAAGGGACGCCATCTTGGATGACGTCACTTAAAGGTTCCTTCATTCAGCAAGAAGACGTAGTTGAAAGAGGATGCTCCGCGCCGGATGCCTAGAAGATGGAGCCGCTCCACGTCGGAAGGATGAAGATAGAAGATGCCGTCTGGATGAAGACTTCTGCCTGTCTGGAGGACCACTTCTGCCGGCTTTGTTGAGGACATTTTGCCGCTTGGATGAAGACTTCTCCCGGTAAGTAAATCTTCGGGGGTTAGTGTTAGGACTTTTTAAGGGTGTATTGGGTAGATTTTATTTTTAGGTTAGGGCTTTGGGCCGCAATAGAGCTAAATACCCTTTTAAGGGCAATTCCCATCCAAATGCCCTTTTCAGGGCAATGGGGAGCTTAGGTTTTTTTAGTTAGGCTTTTATTTAGGGGGTTGGTTGTGTGGGTGGTGGGTTTTACTGTTGGGGGGTTGTTTGTATTTTTTTTTACAGGTAAAAGATCTGATTTCTTTGGGGCAATGCCCCGCAAAAGGCCTTTTTTAAGGGCTATTGGTAGTTTAGTTTAGGCTAGGGTTTTTTTTTATTTCGGGTGGGCTTTTTTTTTTTGATAGGGCTATTAGATTAGGTGTAATTACTTTAAAGATCATGTAATTTGTTTTTTATTTTCTGTAATTTAGCTAATTTAATTTAGTTAATTGTATTTAATTTAGGTAATTTATTTAATTGTAGTGTAGTGTTAGGTGTTAGTGTAACTTAGGTTAAGTTTTATTTTACAGGTAAATTTGTATTTATTTTAGTTAGGTAGTTATTAAATAGTTAATAACTATTTAGTAACTATTCAACCTAGTTAAAATAAATACAAATTTTTACATTGCCTGTAAAATAAAAATAAACCATAAGATAGATACAATGTAACTATTAGTTATATTGTAGCTAGCTTAGGGTTTATTTTATAGGTAAGTATTTAGTTTTAAATAGGAATAATTTAGGTAATGATAGTAATTTGTATTTAAATTTATTTAAATTATATTTAAGTTAGGGGGTGTAATATAGTGGCGGCGACGTTGGGGGAGGCAGATTAGGGGTTATTAATATTTAACTAGTGTTTGCGATGCAGGAGTACGGCGGTTTAGGGGTTAATATGTTTATTATAGTGGCGGCAACGTTGGGGGTGGCAGATTAGGGGTTAATAACATTATGTAGGTGTCGGCTATGTTGTGGGCAGCAGATTTGGGGTTAATAAATATAATGTAGTTGTCGGCGATGTTGGGGGCAGCAGATTAGGGGTTCATAAGTATAATGTAGGTGTCGGCAATGTCCGGAGCGGCAGATTAGGGGTTACTAAGTAAAATGTAGGTCTTGGCGATGTCGGGGGCGGCAGATTAGGGGTTAATAATTGTAAGATTAGGGGTGTTTAGACTCAGTTGTAAAAACCTGTAATACCAGCACTGTAGGAAAGTAAGCAGTGAGAATAACGTGCAAGTTAGCACCGCACCCCTGTTACAGCAAAACTCGTAATCTAGCCGATAGTTATTTGAAGCATTTCAATTAAAAAAACATTTTAAATTTGGTTAAAAATTATATTGCAATGCATATTTCAAGGTTTTTGACTGGGAAGGGCTCAAAAGGGTATATGTATGTATGTACTGTATGTATGTGTGTAATGTATGTATGTAAGAGTGCGTATGTGTATATATATATAAATATATATATATACAGTATATATGTATGTATGTATGTGTGTAATGTATGTATGTATGCACATACATATCTACCCATACTGTATAAACACATAAATACACATGTCTGTGTACACATATATAAACACAGTGCTTTTTTTGTAAACAAAAAGGTGCCGGTGCGCAGAAAAAAACGGTGCTAGTACTCAGTAACTTTGAGAAAAGCAAAGGGACTAGATTATTTACAATGTTTGATTCATTTTGCAGCCTCCTCTTGTGAATGTTTACATGATGATTACAAATATTACCTCAGTACCAGTGAGTACCCCCACATAAAAAGCCCTGTATACACATATAAAAACATATATATATATATATATATATATATATATATATATATATATATATACACACACATATATGCTTCTGAGCCACTCCTAGTCAAACACCATATCCCTTTTTACATTTTCCCCCCAATAATAAACATATTTTATATTAAATATGTTAATATATGACTTAATATTAATATATTTTACATGTATTTTGTGACATTTTTATTTTAGCCCTTACACTTTACTTCAGGTCTCGGGTCGCACTTCTAGTGCTATTTGGCTTGGACCCAAGCGCAACCTATCATTTTCAATTTGTAATATGAGCGATGTTTAGGGCAGTCGCGATACTCATTGAAAGAAAGTATTACATGAAAAAAAACTTTTAACTTACCTGATAAATCCATTTCTTTCATATTGGCAAGAGTCCATGAGGCCCACCCTTTTTTATGGTGGTTATGATTTTTGTATAAAGCACAATTTTATTTCCAGTTCCTCATTTTGTATGTTTTTTTACTCCTTTTTTTTCACCCCACTACATGGCTATTCATTAAACTGAATTGTGGGTGTGGTGAGGGGTGTATTTATAGGCATTTTGAGGTTTGGGAAACTTTGCCCCTCCTGGTAGGATTGTATATCCCATACGTCACTAGCTCATGGACTCTTGCCAATATGAAAGAAATGAGGTAAGTTCTTACATAAATGATGTTTTTCCCCTATCTTTGTTGAAACAACGCTGCTTTACATAACAGCATATGCAAATAGCACGTATCCTGAGCATGGTATAGTAGTAGTGGTTGAACTATTATTTATAACAGTTTTATAATGCTCATGCTGAGAGCATAGATGGGTATTGAGCAACAGTGCAATGAGGAAGTCAGTTTTATAAAAGTAAAATGGAGTTTTATTTTTTAAATGGTATAATCTGTTATCATCGTGTAAGTTTAATTTTGAATTCCATGTCCTTTTAGTTATACTATGAAAGCAATGAGGAAATATGGCACGCATCCCAACATTTCTTTTCCTGGTTAATCATTTATATTATATAATTCACTGCAGGACAGGAACATAATGAAGACACAGGTCAGCAGTTTTTCAGAAAGAACATTTGCACAAATCTTAGTCTTAATAGGCGCAAGGACACACTTCAGCTGCATTTTATAAATAAGACAAAACAATTACCTGTGCACTATTCCCAGACTTATTTACAAAAAAAATATGAGGTTTTAGTAAAATCTTTTGATCAGAGCGTGTGACCTCTCTACCCCACATAAAAGCAAACACCAGCGTGAGTCCTACCTTAATATTAATATTTAAATATTGATCAAATCATTTATACTGTGCACCTATACCTTTGGTTGCCTCTGCAAACTATATAAAACAGCTCTGAGGGGAATAGAGATGGGGGTCATAAAATCCTCATCCAATTAACCCTTGCATGAGCATAGTGGGAGACGTAATACTAACTACATATTGCAAACCACATTAAATGCACTAATAAAAAAATACATTCAAAGTAGTTAGTTTCATATGTTTTAGTGAATGTCATCTTTTGATTACTGCTACATACCTCCCAACATCTGCCTGAAGATTTCTGGGCTATTGGAGTTTAAGAGCTTGTGTGCAATGGCCCAACTGTATTTTGTAGGCAGGGCTGTGCATGGGTGGGGTGTGGTTACTTATGGAGGAAGTTGTTAAGGGTGGTCAATGGAATGTCTGGTTGGGCTGTAGGGGTGTCTGAGTGGGTTGCAGATGTAGCTTGGTCAGTCCCTTGAAACCAGGACAAAGAGGGGCTGTGGGCAGGAAGCAGCCATACCTCCATACCTATGACAATCCCACAGGATGGTGAATGGTTGGATAGGTATGCTCCAAAATAGTTTTATCTCTTTGTAATCTGCTGTTGTTAGTGCTGTGTTCATCTGTCTGTATCTCCATTCTACCCTATAATAAACCAACCAGAATCAGGGTTCGGCAAACTGTATCAGTTCTGGATGCTTTCTATATATCCTACATTAATTGCTGTAGCTGTGTTTTTTTATTATATGTGTAGTGGTATACACAGGAGAGAAGATAAGGAGAAGGATTTAAAAAAATACAGCTATAAATATATAGTAGAAGATGTGACCCTGTGCAAGTACCTATTACACCCTAGATATTTTGATATGTGGACAAATGTTTGCACACCCAAATTGTATGGTCTGGAACCATCCTTGAGTGCAAAAATAATCTTCTGCCACTGGAGAGCATGAATGTGATACCAGATGTGGGATAAAGAGTTGTAATGAGACTTAGAGAGATGGGTTGGCATAACAAGTCTCCAAATAAATGTCCTCCTCCGTCACATATTTCGCCATTTAGACTTTTTCAAGGAGACAGGGAAAGGGCTTTAACATAGAGAACGCGTCTAAATTTTATTTATTTATTAATAAAATATTTTACCAGGAAGGATACATTGAGATTTCTCTCATTTTCAAGTATGTCCTGGGTCCATAAAACATGTCTGTATCTCCATTCTACCCTATAATAAACCAACCAGAATCAGGGTTCGGCAAACTGTATCAGTTCTGGATGCTTTCTATATAGCCTACATTAATTGCTGTAGTTGTGTTTTTTTATTATATGTGTAGTGGTATACACAGGAGAGAAGATAAGAAGAAGGATTTAAAAAAATACAGCTATAAATATATAGTAGAAGATGTGACCCTGTGCAAGTACCTATTACACCCTAGATATTTTGATATGTGGACAAATGTTTGCACACCCAAATTGTATGGTCTTGAACCATCCTTGAGTGCAAAAATAATCTTCTGCCACTGGAGAGCATGAATGTGATACCAGATGTGGGATAAAGAGTTGTAATGAGACTTAGAGAGATGGGTTGGCATAACAAGTCTCCAAATAAATGTCCTCCTCCGTCACATATTTCGCCATTTAGACTTTTTCAAGGAGACAGGGAAAGGGCTTTAACATAGAGAACGCGTCTAAATTTTATTTATTTATTAATAAAATATTTTACCAGGAAGGATACATTGAGATTTCTCTCATTTTCAAGTATGTCCTGGGTCCATAAAATATTGCATTGATACAATAGGGTACAATAAAATACAAAACAATAATAATACACAATATATGTAAAATTTAACATAGAACAGGTAGGAAATATATAATCAACCATGACAGGTGCAATCTGTTTTGAGATATGTAGAGAGGGATCTCTTAAAGGATTTTAGGCTTGGGGAAGGTTTGAAAGTGTGCAGGAGGTCGTTCCATAACTGTGGTGCTCTGTAGGAAAAAGAGAATTGAGCTGCTTTCTTTTTGTATTGAAGCAATCTAAATAATGTGCTGGTACTGGATTGGAGGTTATAGGAGGTTAGAATAGCTGGGGAAAGCATTCTAGCATTTGGCTCAGGTAGGGTGGATTCCAGCGACAGCCAGTTAAATTTTTTTAGCATGTCACAATGGTGGGTCCTGTAGTTACATTGTAGCACAAAGCGGCAGAACAAGTTATACAATGTATTAAGTTTATTAAGGTGAGTTAGCGGTGCCGGTGCATATACTACATCCCCATAATCCATGATTGGCATCAGCATTTGCTGTACAATCTTTTCCTTTACTGTGGGACTGAGGCAGGATTTGTTTCTGTACAGGGCACCTAGTTTTGGATAAAGTTTTGATGCAAGTTTCGCTATGTGGAGGCCAAAAGATAGATTGGGGTCTAACAACATACCCAAGTATTTGAAAGAGTGGACTGCGGTCAGTGTGCAATTTGATTTTGTTTTTAATTTGTATATATATATATATATATATATATATATATATATATATATATATATGTGTGTACATATGTATTTATGTATTTATATGTGTAGTTACAGAACTATAACAAAAGACGGCATCTGTGGAGTTTACTTAAAACACTTCTTTATTCCATAATACTTAAAACAAGAGAAATGGCAGCAATGTACACATTGAAAGCTGGTGTGGCACTAATGGCTTATGCGTTTCGGCATCAAGCCGTAATCATAGCCATTGAGGCCGTCTTTTGTTATGAATCATTATACCAGCTTGAACGTGGAGAACGGCTTTAGGGAGGTGTGAGCTGCAACCTGGCAAGTCATAGGAGGATCAGGGTTGATGATGAGGAACAGGGGTGTGAACAAGTGATGTCAGAGATACTGAGTGGATCCACGAGGACGCTAAACCACGCCGGAGCAGATGTTCGAGCACTTGGAGAGGTATAGGAGAATACCCGTGCATCGTGACTACTACTGGGATCCGGTAAGACTGGTTTATTGCCAATTGTAACAGTGGACTGTATCGTGCTAACATTAATGCTGATACCCCATTATTTGTGCTTCCTGTGTGTTACCTGAGACCTCCAATTATTGACCAATAGCAGGTTGATAATGTGTTTTATTTTTACACATGGATAAGAATTGAACTGTGTACCAGAGTATCCTTTGTGAATGTGTTACATACATATATAAACATATAAAAACATAAATACATATGAATACACATATAGACATATATAAGTGCATTGGAGCCCTTTGCACTTAAGTAGATGAAAACATGTAAAAGCATATTTATGCCATATTCATATTTAATAAAGTGTTATAGTGTGTATATCCTCTAAATATTTCACATTCCAATGTTCTGCATATAGCAGAACATGTTTTAAGTATTTGTAAATAGATATTCCTATATATATATATATATATATATATATATATATATATACCTATAGATAATTTTCTATATGCAGTATATATATATATATATATATATATATATATTTATACAGTATATATATATATATATATATATATATATATATATATATATATAGATATAGATATATATAGATATATAGATATAGATATATATTGTATCCAAATTCCATCAGATGTGTGTAGAAATAACTATTTTTGAATAAATAGAACATATGTGAAGAACATTGGAATGAGAAATATTCATATTTTCATGTCGAGTTTGTGCGAGAGTTTTTTGCTCTATTGAATTCTATGGAGAAAACTTGAATGCGTACGCGATATTCTAAGTTTTGCTTTTGTTGGTTAGTGCGAGAGCGAAAACAGTTTACTTTCAACTCATAATATGACCTCAACCCAATGAGTGCAAAACGCTTAACTTCTAGCACAGTAAACACTCAAGCGGGAACATTAATTTGCGCTTCACTTGTAATCTGGCCCATAGTTTTGCTATTAAAGGTTTTTATGGCGCACAAGAATAAAACTAGAACAGTGCTAAAGAAGCAAACATACAAGCCTGTAGAGGAAGACATACTCGCTATGGGAATCCCATAAAAAAATGTAATTAGTAAGAGTGTGCGGTACTGACGTTGCGTTACAGGCTAAAAGGCTTGCCGACAAGACTCGTAATGGCTGCGTTAGGGAAAATGATGCATAATGGCCCATAACGCTGCTATTTGAGTCAGAACGCTCAACTCGTAATCTAGCTGATTGTGTCCACTTCACTCAAATACAGTTTTTGATTCCTTTTATACCTTATACACAGGAATCCTCTCCTCAGTCCCATAATAAGCTTACTCTATGTGGCCTATTTATCAAGCCGTCAACCGCAAATACGCTGGAATTCCACAGCGTAATTGTGGCAAGCCTGATTTGCCTTAATTGTCAAAGCCTACAGACCGGCAAAAGTTGAAATCTGTGACGTAACATACAATCCGCCGGTCTCAGTCCGACACAGATTGATGCTTATGTCATTACAGATGTTCCAAATACAAATTTGGCAATATCTGATTACTTTTGCCATTTATCTAACTTCTAATAGGTACACTCGCCACTATTCCGGCCCAGCGTACCTGCTTTTCAATCCGCCACCCTGGAGGCTGCGGATGCCATAGGAATCAATGGGAGTCTGAAAGCAGCAAAAGCTCATGTTCGCTGCTGCCCGATATCCCATTGATTTCTATGGGAGAATAAAAGTTATGTTTACACCTAACACCCTAATATAACCACAAGTCTAAACACCCCTAATCTGCCGCCCGACACTGCAGCCGACTACATAATGTTATTAACCCCTATCCCACCACTCCCAGACCCCGCCGCCACCTACATAATGTTATTAACCCCTATCCCGCCGCTCCCTGACATCGCCACCACCTACATAATGTTATTAACCCCTATTCCGCCGCTCCCGGACCCCGCCACAACTTAATAAATATATTAACCCCTATCCCGCCGCTCCCGAAGCCCACCGCAACTAAATAAATGTATTAACCCCTAAACCCCTGGTCTCCCACATCACTACCACTTACTAAACCTATTAATTAATCTACCCTAACTATTATACTAAAATTACATTAAACTATATTAAACTATTAATTAATCTACCCTAACTATTATACTAAAATTACATTAAACTACAAATTAAATTAAATATATTATATAGTTAAAAACCTAACCCTACTCAAATTATTTAAATCTACTATTAAAAATTACAAAGTTACAAAAAACTAACAACTAAGTTACACAAAATAACAAACACTGTTACAAAAAAAATAAACACTAAGTTACACAAAATAAAAAATAAATGATCAAATATTTAAACTAATTACACCTAATCTAAGAGCCAAAAAAAATCAGCTCTTTTAACTGTAAAAAAAATACAAATACCCCCCTCGACAGTAAAACCCACCACCCACACAACCAACCCCCTAAATAAAAACCTAATCTAAAAAACCTAAGCTCCCCATTGCCCTGAAAAGGGCATTTGGATGGGCATTGCCCTTAAAAGGGCATTTAGCTCTTTTTCTGCCCAAATCCTTAGCTAAAATTAAAACCCACCCAATAAACCCTTAAAAAAACCTAACACTAACCCCTGAAGATCCACTTACAAGCGGCAGAAGTCCTCATCGAAGCCGGCAGAAGTTTTCATCCAAGCTGGCAGAAGTCTTCATCCAGACGGCATGTTCTATCTTCATCCATCCAGCGCTGAGCGGCTCCATCTTCAAGACATCCGGCATGGAGCATCCTCTTCTACTGACGTCTTTTTCTGAATGAAGTTTCCCTTTAAATGACGTCATCCAAGATGGCGTCCCTTAGATTCTGATTGGCTGATAGATTTCTATCAGCCAATCGGAATTAAGGTTGAAAAAATGCTATTGGCTGTTGCAATCAGCCAATAGGATTGAGCTTTCATCCTATTGGCTGATCCAATCAGCCAATAGGATTGAGCTCACATTCTATTGGCTGATTGGATCAGCCAAAGGGATGAAAGCTCAATCCTATTGGCTGATTGCAACAGCCAATAGGATTTTTTCAACCATAATTCCGATTGGCTGATAGAAATCTATCAGCCAATCGGAATCTAAGGGATGACGTCATTTAAAGGGAAACTTCATTTGGAAGAAGACGTCGATTAAAGAGGATGCTCCGCGCCAGATGTCTTGAAGATGGAGCCGCTCCACGCCTGATGGATGAAGATAGAAGATGCCGTCTGGATGAAGACTTCTGCTGGCTTGGATGAAGACTTCGGCCGGCTTGGATGAAGACTTCTGCCGGCTTCGATGAGGACTTCTGCCGCTTCATTGAGGATGGATGTCCGGTCTTCAAAACTGTAAGTGGATCTTCGGGGGTTAGTGTTAGGTTTTTTTTTAAGGGTGTATTGGGTGGGTTTATTTTTAGTTTAGGATTTGGGCAGTAAAAGAGCTAAATGCTTTTAAGTGCAATGCCCAACCAAATACCCTTTTCAGGGCAATGGAGAGCTTAGGTTTTCTAGATTAGATTTTTATTTGGGGGGGTTTGGTTGTGTGGGTGGTGGGTTTTACTGTTGGGGGGTTGTTTGTATTTTTTTACAGGTAAAAGAGCCTACATTATACTTATTAACCCCTAATCTGCTGCCCCCGACATCGCCGCCACCTACATTATATTTATTAACCCCTAATCTGCCACTCCAGATACCGCCGCCACCTACATTATATTTATTAACCCCTAATCTGCCACCCCCAACATCGCCGCCACTATATTAAATGTATTAAATTAAATGTATTAACCCCTAAATCTAAGTCTAACCCTAACCCTAAATTAAATGTATTAACCCCTAAATCTAAGTCTAACCCTAACCCTAACACCCCCTAACTATTTAACCTAAATAAATCTAAATAAAATTACTATCATTAACTAAATTATTCCTATTTAAAACTAAATACTTACCTATAAAATAAACCCTAAGCTAGCTACAATATAACTAATAGTTACATAGTAGCTAGCTTAGGGTTTATTTTTATTTTACAGGCAAGTTTGTATTTTTTTTATCTAGGTAGAATAGTTATTAAATAGTTATTAACTATTTAATAACTACCTAGCTAAAATTAAGACAAATTTACCTGTAAAACAAAACCTTACCTATGTTACAACTTACACTAACACCTAACACTACACTACAATTAAATAAATTAACTAAATTAAATACAATTACATAAATTAAATTAAATTAGCTAAATCACAAAAAAACAACACTAAATTACAGAAAATAAAAAACAAATTACAGATCTTTAAACTAATTTCACCTAATCTAATAGCCCTATCAAATAACCCCCCCCCCCCCCAAAAAAAAAAAAAAAAACCCTAGCCTAAACTAAACTATCAATAGCCCTTAAAAGGGCCTTTTGCGGGGCATTGCCCCAAAGTAATGGGCTCTTTTACCTGTAAAAAAAAAAATACAAACAACCCCCCCAACAGTAAAACCCACCACCCACACAACCAACCCCCCAAATAAAAAGCTAACTAAAAAAACCTAAGCTCCCTATTGCCCTGAAAAGGGCATTTGGATGGGCATTGCCCTTAAAAGGGCATTTAGCTCTTTTTCAGACCGAACCCCTAATCTAAAAAATAAACCCACCCAATACACCCTTAAAAAAATCCTAACACTAACCCCCGAAAATTCACTTACCGTGAGAAGTCTTCATCCAAGCGGCAAGATGTCCTCAACAAAGCTGACAGAAATGGTCCTCCAGACGGGCAGAAGTGGTCCTCCAGACGGGCAGAAGTCTTCATCCAGACGGCATCTTCTATCTTCATCCTTCCGGCGTGGAGCGGGTCCATCTTCAAGACATCCGACGCGGAGCATCCTCTTCAAATGACGTCTTCTTTGTAATGAATATCTCTTTAAGGGACGTCATCCAAGATGGCGTCTCTTAGATTCCGATTGGTTGATAGAATTCTATCAGCCAATCGGAATTAAGGTAGAATAAATCCTATTGGCTGATTGGATCAGCCAATAGGATTGAACTTCAATCTTATTGCCTGATCCAATCAGCCAATAGGATTGAGCTTGCATTCTATTGGCTGATTGGAACAGCTAATAGAAAGCCAGGTCAATCCTATTGGCTGATTGAATCAGCCAATAGGATTTTTTCTACCTTAATTCTGATTGGCTAATAGAATTCTATCAGCCAATCGGAATCCAAGGGACGCGATCTTGGATGACGTCACTAAAAGAGATATTCATTACAAAGAAACCGTCGTTTGAAGAGGATGCTCCGTGTCGGATGTCTTGAAGATGGACCCGCTCCGCGCTGGAAGGATGAAGATTAAAGATGCCTTCTGGATGAAGACTTCTACCCAACTGGAGAAGCACTTCTGCCCTGCCTGCTTCGTTGAGGACATCTTGCCGCTTGGATGAAGACTTCTCCCGGTAAGTGAATCTTTGGGGGTTAGTGTTAGGATTTTTTTAAGGGTGTATTGGGTGGGTTTATTTTTTAGATTAGGGGTTTGGGCTGCAAAAGAGCTAAATGCCCTTTTAAGGGCAATGCCCATCTAAATGCCCTTTTCAGGGCAATGGGGAACTTACGTATTTTTAGTTAGGGTTTTATTTGGAGGGTTGGTTGTGTGGGTGGTGGGTTTTACTGTTGGGGGGGTATTTGTATTTTTTTATAGGTAAAAGAGCTGATTTCTTTGGGGCAATGCCCTGCAAAAGCCCCTTTTAATTTAGTTTAGGCTAGGGCTTTTTTTTATTTTAGGGGGGGGGGCTTTTTTTTATTTTGATAGGGCTATTAGATTAGGTGTAATTAGTTTAAAGATCTGTAATTTGTTTTTTATTTTCTGTAATTTAGTGCTTGTTTTTTTGTGATTTAGCTAATTTAATTTATGTAATTGTATTTAATTTAGTTAATTTATTTAATTGTAGTGTAGTGTTAGGTGTTAGTGTAACATAGGTTAGGTTTTATTTTACAGGTAAATGTGTCTTTATTTTAGCTAGGTAGTTATTAAATAGTTAATAACTATTTAATAACTATTCTACCTAGTTAAAATAAATACAAACTTGCCTGTAAAATAAAAATAAACCCTAAGCTAGCTACAATGTAACTATTAGTTATTATTATTATTATTATCGGTTATTTGTAGAGCGCCAACAGATTCCGCAGCACTATAAACAAAGGGGGAGTACAACAAAACAATTATATGGTAGAGGGCCATGCCAAGAGTGGCACTGTTGTAGTCAGCTCTTAAGAAGGTGATCTACAAACAGCTGGACTTTTAGGCTTACATGCTAAGAGGGTTCAGGGGATTGCAGTGGATGAGAGGAACTGGTATTAGGAAAGGTTAGCGTAGGTTGTATGCGTCCCTGAACAGTAGAGTCTTTAGGGAGCACTTGAGAGAGGAGGAGAGTAGGAGGTCATGAGCAGAGCGAAGGGGACCGGAGGGAGAGTATCTGGAGACAAGGTCTGAGATGTAGGGGGGAGCAGTGCAGTTGAGGGATTTGTATGTAAGAGTGAGAGTTTTGTGTTTGATCCTAGAGGCAAGAGGAAGCCAGTGAAGGGATTGGCAGAGAGGCGCAGCAGATGAAGAGCGACGTGTAAGGAAGATGAGTCTGGCAGAAGCATTCATTATGGATTGTAAAGGAGCTAGGCGGCAGGTGGGGAGACCAGAAAGGACAGAGTTGCAGTAATCAAGGTGGGAAAGAATGAGAGAGTGGATTAAAATCTTAATTGTGTCTTGTGTAAGGAAGTGTCTAATTTTAGAGATGTTTTTAAGGTGGAAGCGGCAGGCTGTAGCCAAGGACTGAATGTGAGGAGTGAAGGAAAGATCTGAGTCAAATGTGACCCCGAGACATCAGGCATGCGGGGTAGGGGTAATGATGGAGTTGTTGACAGTTATAGAGATATTGGGGGTGGAGATTTTGGAAGAAGGGGGGAAAATGAGGAGCTCAGTTTTGGAGAGATTTAACTTGAGGTAGTGAGAGGACATCCAGGAAGAGATGTGAGAAAGACAGTTAGTGACACGGGTTAGCAAGGAAAGAGATAGTTCTGGTGCAGAGAAGTAGATTTGGGTGTCAACGGCATACAAATGATATTGGAAACCGTGGGACTTAATTAGGGAACCTAGTGATGACGTATAGATTGAGAAGAGAAGGGGACCGAGGACAGAGCCTTGCGGTACTCCGACAGAAAGTGGTGACGGGGCAGAGGAGGCCCCAGAGAAGGCTACACTGAAGGTACGGTTTGACAGGTAGGAAGAGAGCCATGAAAGGGCTGTGTCACAGATGCCCAAGGATTAGAGGGTTTGGAGCAAAAGAGGGTGGTCAACAGTGTCAAAGGCTGCGGACAGATCAAGGAGGATAAGCAGAGAGAAGTGGCCTTTTGATTTAGCTGTAAGTAGGTCATTGGTGACCTTAACAATAGCTTTCTCTGTGGAGTGATAGGGACGAAATCCAGATTGCAGCGGGTCAAGAAGGGAGTTTAACGTAAGGAAATGGGATAGGCGTGCATATACTAGTTTTTCGAGAAGCTTTGAAGCAAGAGGGAGGAGGGAAATAGGGCGGTAGTTGGATGAGGAGGTAGGATCAAGGGAAGGTTTTTTGAGGATAGGTGTGACCAGCGCATGTTTCATCGATGAGGGAAATGTACTGAGGGAGAGGTTGAAAATGTGTGTTAGTATAGGGGTAAGGGTAGCAGAGAGAGAGGGGAGCAGCTGTGAGGGGATAGGGTCAAGGGGACAGGTAGTGAGGTGAGAGCGCAGTATAAGTGCCGAAACTTCTTCCTCAGTAACAGGGGAGAATGAACTAAGTTTCAGGTTATGAGGGTTGTGGTTGAGTGAGAGTATTTGAGGGAGGGAGAGAATGGAATTGTGTTGAGAGCTGATTTCATGTCTGATGGAGTCAATTTTGTTAATGAAGTGACTGGCAAAGTCTTGAGCTGACAGAGAAGTTGTATTAGGAAGTGGGGGAGGGTGGAGGAGAGTATTGAAAGTGGAGAACAGACGTTTTGGGTTTGAAGAAAGATTAGAGATAAGAGTAGAGAAGTAGTGTTGCTTGTGGAGATTAAGGGCAGAGTAGTAGGAGTTCAAGATGAATTTGTAATGAAGAAAATCAGCTGAACTCCGTGATTTTCTTCAATGCCGTTCAGCAGTACGGGAACATCTGCGTAGGTACCGTGTCAGAGGAGTATGCCAGGGCTGGGGATGAGTGTGTGATTTCCGAGCAGTGGTAAGAGGGGCGAGATTGTCAAGGACGGATATACGGGTGGAATTATAGTGGCAGATAGATTGTTCAGGACAGGAAAAGGAGGAGAAGGATGAGAGGAGTGGTTTAAGGGAATTAGCAAGTTGTTGCTGATCTAAAGACCTAATGCTTCTGTGAAGTTTGGTGTGAGGAGTAGAAGGTGGGAGAGTTGTAGGAAGGGATGATATGTTGCAGGTAAGGAGATGGTGGTCAGAAAGAGGAAAATGGGAGTTTGAGAAGTTTGAGAGAGTGCATCGATAGCTAAAGATCAGGTCAAGGGAGTGACCGTCTTTGTGAGTGGGAGAATCAGTCCATTGTGACAGACCGAAAGAGGAAGTGAGTTGCAGAAGTTGTTTAGCAGATGAGGCAGTGGGATTGTTAAGGGGGATGTTGAAGTCACCAAGAATGAGAGCAGGGGTGTCTGAGGAAAGGAAATAGGGTAGCCAGGCAGCCAAGTGATCTAGAAATTGAGTTGCAGAGCCAGGGGGTTGGTATATGACTGCAACACGTACAGAGAGAGGGGAGAATAAGCGAATCATGTGGGTTTCGAATGAGGGAAAAGTGAGGGAAGATATAGGGTGTATTTGTTGAAAGGTGCAATGAGAGGAAAGTAAAATACCTACACCACCTCCTTGTCTATTACCAGACCTAGGAGTGTGGCTGAAGTGGAGACCCCATGTGACAGAGCAGCAGTGGATGCTGTGTCTAGGGGAGAGAGCAAGGTTTCTGTTAGGGCCAGAAGGTTGAGGGAGCGGGAGATGAAGAGGTCATGTATAGAAGTGAGTTTGTTGCAAACAGAGCAAGAGTTCCAGAGTGCACAAGTGAAAGGGGTAGTGGCTTTAGATGCAAGAGGAATGCTGTTTTCCAGAAGGCTACCTGTAGTAAGTTAGATGGCAATTGAAGCAGTTGAGTGAAAAAGTCTGTGGTTTTTTTTCTGTGTTCTGAGAGAGAATGTGTAAAGGGAAAGAGATATATTGGTTAATGATGGCCCAACAAAAGTGTGTTAAAATGAGTGGGAGGGTACATTTATGGACATTTTAAGCTAAGGGTCAATCATGCAGAAACCAAAAGAAAACACATAAAAAAACAAAATATTACAGAGATAAGACAGACATACAAAGGGTGAAATAAAACCATTAAGACAAATAGACAGATAAATGGACAAGAGCTGCTTAAACTATGCAAATTATGACTAGCACAGCCTATAATATATACATTTAAAATAAAAACAAAACAAAAGGAATTATCACTAAATATACAAACACATACAATAAAACAACTTAGTAGGTAAAATATAATGAAGCTGTTTTCCAGAAGGCTACCTGTAGTAAGTTAGATGGCAATTGAAGCAGTTGAGTGAAAAAGTCGGTGGGGTTTTTTCTGTGTTCTGTAGTAAGTTAGATGGCAATTGAAGCAGTTGAGTGAAAAAGTCTGTGTTTTTTTTCTGTGTTCTGAGTTATAATATATTAGTTATAATATATTAATATAATATATTAGTTATATTGTAGCTAGCTTAGAGTTTATTTTATAGGTAACTATTTAGTTTTAAATAGGAATAATATAGTTAATGATAGTAATTTTATTTAGATTTATTTAAATTATATTTCAATTAGGGGGTGTTAGGGTTAGGGTTAGACTTAGGTTTAGGGGTTAATAAATAGTAAATAAATAGTGACGGCGACGTTGGGGGCGGAAGATTAGGGGTTAATATATATAATGTAGGTGGCGGTGATGTTAGGGACGGCAGATTAGGGGTTAATAATATTTAACTAGTGTTTGCATGGCGGGAGTGCAGCGGTTTAGGGGTTAATATGTTTACTATAGTGGCGGCAATGTCCGGAGCGGCAGATTAGGGGTTAATATATTAAAATTTTATTTTAGTGTTTGCAATGCGGGAGGGCCTTGGTTTATGGGTTAACAGGTAGTTTATGGGTGTTAGTGTACTTTTTAGCACTTTAGTTATGAGTTTTATGCTTCAGCATTGTAGCGTAAAACTCATAACTCCTGACTTTAAAATGCGTTACCAATCTTGCGGGATAGGCTGTACCGCTCACTTTTTGGCCTCAGTGTTACAGTGTTGTAGTGTAAAACTCATAACTACTAACTTTAGAATGCGTTACGGATCTTGGAGGTAGAGGGTGTACCGCTCACTTTTTGGCCTCCCAGGACAGACTCGTAATACCGGCTCTATGGAAGTCCCATAGAAAAAAGGGTTTACGAAGTTTACGCAAATCGTTTTGCGGTAGGGCCAAAGAAGTGTGCGGTGCCCTTAAACCTGCAAGACTCGTAATAGCAGCGGAAGTGAAAAAGCAGCGTTAGGACCTGTTTTTCAGCTTACCGCAAAACTCGTAATCTAGCCGATAGTTATTAGTTTTTTGTAACTTTGTAATTTTTAATAGTAGATTTAAATTATTTGAGTAGGGTTAGGTTTTTAACTATATAATATATTTAATTTAATTTGTAGTTTAATGTAATTTTAGTATAATGGTTAGGGTAGATTAATTATTAGTTTAATATAGTTTAATGTAATTTTAGTATAATATTTAGGGTAGATTAATTAGTAGTTTAATATAGTTTAATTTAATTCTAAAGGTAAGTTTACATTTATTATAAGATAGGGATGATGTAATTTTAATGTACAGTTAGTGGATTTTAGGTTTAGGGGTTAATAGGTTAATTTAGTTTATGGCGATGTGGGGGGCTGGCGGTTTAGGGGTTAATAGGTTTAGTAAGTGGTAGTGATGTGGGAGGCCAGGGGTTTAGGGGTTAATACATTTATTTAGTTGCAGTGGGCTCCGGGAGCGGAAGGATAGGGGTTAATACCTTTATTAGAGTTGCGGTGGGCTTCAGGAGCAGAGGGAAAGGGGTTAATACATTTAGTTAGTTGTGGCGGTGGTGGGGAGCGGCAGGAATAGGGGTTAATAAGTTTATTAGAGTTGCGGTGGGATCCGGGAGCAGCGGGATAGGGGTTAATAACTTTATTCAGTTGTGGCGGGGTTTGGGAGAGGTGGGATAGGGGTTAAACATTTTAGTATAGTGGCGGTGTTTAGTGACAGTATAGAAATAAAGCTGGGAAAAAGCCGAATAGCAGCGAGATCGATGACTGCTAATTAACAACAGTCCGCTGCTCATCGCCCCGTACTTGGTGCGCGGCTTTTTGACAGCTTTTTTAATAAATATGGAGTGTGTATTCAGGTCCGCGGCCGCAATGTCAGGCGAGCGTATTGGTGCCATTGAATGCAGCACAGTTGACGGCTTGATAAGTAGACCTCTATGTGTGCTTACCTGGAACTCCACTATTGCAGCTGGAGAGTGTCTTTCCTTTAAGATCTTCTTCTTTCATTACCTCTAAGTGGCATACCGGTTATTGGGAGATGACACTACCTATAAAAAGATCAAAATCAACCCCACAAACACAAATATGAGGTTTCTACAAAATATGCTGGAAACAGCGCGCACTAAAGGAATAATCACAAAGAAAGAATTTGGATACCTATTCATGGCTCTCTTTTGCTTTCTACCAAAAGTGCATAAAAACAGACAAAACCCACCCGGTAGGCCCATTATTTCTGGGATCGGTTCCATTACATCTAACCTCTCAGAATTTGTGGATTTACATCTTCAGTAGTATGTCAAAACGCTGCCTTCATACATTAAAGACACAAAACATATCTTAAATATACTGGAAGATTTCCCTTGGGCTATAGGGAACGAGACTACAACCCAAAGCTAATTGAGAAAGCCAAGACAGAAGTAAATGAAAAAGATAGGAATATCATTCTGAAGGGTGGGAAAGATAAGGTAAAAGAGGAATTGTCAACATAAGGATATGGAGAAAATTATACGCAGACATGGGCACGGTATTATTAAATCAGACGCAATCTTCGGCAAAGAGATATCAGACAAACCTATGTTTGTATACAGAAAGGCAGCTAACCTAAAGAATATACTGGCCCCAAGTGAGTATGAGGGAAAAAAGAAGGTCATGAAAGAAGTAGAGGAAAGAAACTATGTTGCTTCTTTCCTTGCTATAGCTGTAAGGCTTGTGAACACAGTAAAAAAGTAAAGTCATATGTATTTACAAGCACAGACAAAAAATATGAAATAAAATATATCATTCGCTGCAGGGATAAAGGAGTACTGTATATTTTGGAGTGTTCATGTCAGCTGCAATACTTAGGAGAAACAACTAGACCATACAGAGATAGGATAAGGGAGCACCTAAACAATATAGAGAGGGGCAACCTGGAAACCTATTTATATGATCACTTTAGAACAGTCCACAAGAATAGCACGAAAGGTGGGGGGGAGATTTTCAGAAACTTATCATGAGAAAAGAGACAGGGTTAATACCTTATATCCCATGGGTTTAAACTCAGTATGTGACTTATACCAACACAATACACCAAAAAATAATTATTGGTATAAAAAAAAATTTTTTAGATCAAATATTTTTTTTTAGATCAAATATGTTTTTCACCCAAAGATGTCTCTTACCACAAGACATTTACACCAAAACATTCCTCACAAGAGTGTGTGTTTCTTTATACAATAATATGAAAAAGAAAAGAAAAGGACATCTCTTTTATAACTATTTTCTGTAGAGGAGTTCCAATTATGATGTTTTGTATGTAAGATAAAAAATGTTTTTTGAATTAATTTTCAACACACTAGCTATGTTATTTCTTTCATGTAATTGGCAAGAGTCCATGAGCTAGTGACATATGGGATATACAATCCTATCAGGAGGGGCAAAGTTTCCCAAACCTCAAAATGACTATAAATACACCCCTCACCACACCCACAATTCAGTTTTACAAACTTTGCCTCCTATGGAGGTGGTGAAGAAAGTTTGTGCTAAGATTTCTACGTTGATATGCGCTTCTCAGCATTTTGAAGCCCGATTCCTCTCAGAGTACGGTGAATGTCAGAGCGATGTGAAGGGAGTATCACCTATTGAATGCAATAGTTTTCCTCACGGGGATCTATTTCATAGGTTCTCTGTTATCGGTCATAGAGATTCATCTTTTCAGATCGACGATATACTCTCATATTCCATTACCTCTACTGATAACCGTTTCAGTACTGGTTTGGCTATCTGCTATATGTGGATGGGTGTCTTTTGGTAAGTATGTTTTCATTACTTGAGATACTCTCAGCTATGGTTTGGCACTTTACGTATTTATATAAAGTTCTAAATATATGTATTGTACTTATATTTGCCATGATTCAGGGTTCAGTATATTTCCTTTTTTGCAGACTGTCAGTTTCATATCTGGGAAATGCATTTTTAAAGAAAAATTATTTCTTACCTGGGGTTTAGTCTTTTTCAAATTGACTCTTTTTAAAAATTGCGGGCAGTATTAGGCTCGCGAGGGCGCAAAAATGCCAAAATTTATTGCGTCATTCTTGGCGCAAGATTTTTTTGGCGCAAAAGTTACGTTCATTGACGCAAATTCGTCATTTCCGGCATCTTAGTTGGCGCCAAGTCCTTCACGAGGTTGCGTCATCTATGACGCTAGTGTTTAGTTTCCAGACTTTTTTTTGGCGCCAAAAAATATTTTTCTGTTTGTTGTGCGTCATACTTGGCGCCAAATATTTTCATTATTTAAGAACCCATTCCTTTTGCCTCTGGCCTTTTCTCTATGTCAGAGGGCTATGCTGTTTGCATTTTTTTCCCATTCCGGAAACTGTCATATAAGGAAATTGATAATTTTGCTTTTTATGTTGTTTTTTCTCTTACATTTGCAAGATGTCTCAAACTGTTCCTGTCTCAGAAAAACACTGTTGGAATCCTGCTGACTGATATCAGTTCTACCAAAGATAAGTACATTTATTGTAATGTTATGGAGATTATATCTTCAGCTGTGGTTTGTAATAAGTTATCATGATTCATGATAAACTTTTACATGCAGAGAATATGTCCATCAGTAATAATGCATTGCCTGTTGCTATTCTTTTAACATCTAATGTACAAGATATACCTGTGAATTTATAAGAATATTTTTCTGATTCTATTCAGAAGGCTTTGTCTGCCATCCCGCCTTCTAATAAATGTAAAGGTCTTTTTTAAATGTCTCATAAAGTTGATGAAATTTAAAATGACCGACAACATACTGAATTATCCTTCTCTGATGAGGATCTAATTCAGAAGATCCTTCATCAGATATTGACACTAACAAATCTACTTATTTATTTAAAATGGAGTGCATTCGTTCTTTGTTGAAGAAGTGTTGATTATATTGGATATTGAGGAGACTAGTCCTCTTGATTTTAAAGCTAGTAAACATTTACATTCTGTTTATAAACCTCCTGTGGTTATTTCAGAAGTTTTTCCAGTTCCTGGTGCTATTTCTGATATGATTTCTAAGGAATGGAATAGGCCTGGTACTTATTTTATTCCTTCTATAAGGTTTTAAAATTTGTATCCTTTCCCAGCAGTTAGATTGGAGTTTTGGAAAAAGATCCCCAAAGTTGATGGGGCTATCTGTACTCTTGCTATACATACTACTATTCCTATGGAAAATAGTATTTATTTTAAAGATCCTTCAGATAGGAAACTTGTATCTTATCTAAGGAAATTAATTGATTTTCAGGTCCTTTTCTTGGGCCTGCAATTTATTTGGCTGATGTTGCAGCTGCTTCAATTTTTTGGTTGGAAACTTTAGTGCAACAAGTATCGGATCATGAATTGTCTAGCATTGTTAACTAGATTCAACATGCTAATAATTTCATTTGTGATGCCACTTTTTGATATTATCAATATTGATGTTAAATCTATGTCTTTAGCTATTTTAGCTAGAAGAGCTTTGTGGCTTAAATCTTGGAATGCTGATATGATTTCTAAATCCAGATTTCTATTTTTTTCCTTCCAAGGTAATACATTATTTGGTTCACAGTTGGATTCAATACTTTCAACTGTTACTGTGGGGAAGGGAGTTTTATTTTTATTTTTTTGCCTCAAGATTAAGTTCTAAGGGTAAATTTTAAGCTTCTAACCGTTTTCGTTCTTAATAAGGAACAGAAACCTAACTCTTCCCCAAGGAATATGTTTCCAATTGGAAGCCTTCTTCAAACTGGAATAAATTTGAGCCATTTAAGCGATCAAAGCCAGCCCCCAAGTCCGCATGAAGGTGCAGCCCTTATTCCAGCTCAGCTGGTAGGGGACAGATTAAGATTTTTCTAAGTTGTTTGGATCAATTCGGTCCGAAAGCGTTAGATTCAGAATTTTGTTTCTCAGGGGTACAGAATAGGATTCAGAGTAAGACCGCCTGTGAGAAGTTTTTTCTCTCTCACGCATTCCAGCAATCCCAGTAAAGGCTCAGACTTTCCTGAAGTGTGTTTCAGACCTGGAGTTATCTGGGGTAATCATGCCAGTTCCGTTTCAGGAACGGGGTCTGGGGTTTTATTCAAAACTATTCATTGTCCCAAAGAAAGAAAATTCATTCAGACCAGTTTTGGATCTAAACATTTTGAATAGACATGTAAGAGTACCATCTTTCAGAATGGGGACTATAAGGTCTATTCTGCCTTTTGTTCAGCAAGGGCATTATATGCCCACAATAGACTTACAGGATGCATATCTTCATATTCTGTTTCATCCAGATTATTATCAGTTTCTGAGATTCTCTTTTTTAGACAATCATTACCAATTTGTTGCTCTTCCTGTCTGGTCTAGCGACAGCTCTAGGAATCTATTCAAAGGTTCTCAGTGTTTCCTTATTTGGACGATATTTTGGTACTTGCTCAGTCTTTACGTTCTGCAGAATCTCATATGAATCAACTTCTGTTGTTTCTTCAAAGACATGGTTGGAGGATCAATTTACCAAAAAGTTCCTTGATTCCTCGAGGGTCACCTTTTTAGGTTTCCAGATAGATTGTGTCCATGTCTCTGTCTCTAACAGACAAGAGACAATTTAAATTGGGTTCAGCTTGTCGGAACCTTCAGTCTCTATTATTTCCTTCAGTAGCTATGTGCATGTAAGTTTTAGGTCTCATGACTGCAGCATCGGACTCGATTTCCTTTGCTCGTTTTCATATGAGACCTCTCCAGCTTTGTATGCTGAATCAATGGTGCAGGGGTTATACTAGGATATCACAATTAATATCCTTAAATCCCAATATTCAACTATCTCTGACTTGGTGGTTAGATCACCATCGTATAGTTTTAGGGGTCTCTTTGGTTAGTCCAACCTGGACTGTGATCACAACGTATGCAAGTCTTTTCAGGTTGGGGAGCTGTTTGGGGATCTCTGACAGCACAAGGGGTTTGGAAATCTCAAGAGGTGAGATTACCAATAAATATTTGGAACTCAGGGCTCTTCAGGCTTGGCCCTTGTTGAAGAGAAGACCATTCAATTGCTTTTCAAGACATACAATATCACAGCTGTGGCATATGTCAATCATCAGGGCGGGAATCACAGTGCCCTAGCTATGAAAGAAGTATCTCTAATACTTTTTTAGGCGGAATACAGCTCTTGTCTAATTTCTGTTGTTCATATTCCAGGTGTAGAAAATTGGGGAGCAGATTATTTCAACCATCAGACTTTACATCCAGGGGAGTGGTCTCTCCATCCAGATGTGTTTTCTCAGATTATTCAGATGTGGGGTCTTTCAGAAATAGATCTGATGGCTTCTCATTTAAACAAGAAGACTTCCCAGGTTCCCAGGTCCAGGGATCTTCAGGCGGAAGCAGTGGATGCGTTGACACTTTCTTGGTGATACCAACCTACTTATATTTTCCCGCCTCTAGTTCTTCTTCCAAGAGTGATATCCATAATCATCATGGAACAGTCATTTGTTTTGCTGGTAGTTCCAGCCTCACAGGTTTTGATATGCAGATTGCATTAAGGTCGAATTTTCTGTCTCAAGGTCCATTTTTCCATCAGGATTTCAAATCATTAAATTTGAAGGTATGGAAATTAAACGCCTAGTGCTTAGTCATAGAGGTTTCTCTGACTCAGTGATTAATACTATGTTACTGGCTCGTAAATCTATTTTTAGAAAGATTTATTATTAAGTTTAAAAGACTTATTTGCATGGTGTTCTCATAAGTTCACTTGGCATTCTTTCAGAATTCCTAGATTTTTACAGTTTCTTCAGGATGGTTTAAATAAGGTTTTGTCTGCAAGTTTCTTGAAGGGACACATCTCTGTTCTTTCTGTCTCATTTCACAGAAAGACTGATAAGCTTCCTGATATTCACTGTTTTGTACAGGCTTTGGTTTGTATCAAGCCTTTTATTAAATCAATCTATCCTCCTTGGAGTCTTATTTTGGTTTTGAAGGCTTTACAGGCTCCTCCATTTGAGCCTATGCTCTCTTTGGACATTAAAATACTTTTTTGGGAAGTGTTGTTCCTTTTGGCCATCTTTTCTGATAGAAGAGTTTCTGAATTATCTGCTCTTTCTTGGGATTCTCCTTTTCTGATTTTTTCCTCAGGATAAGGTGGTTTTGCGGACTTCATTTAAATTCTTACCTAAGGTTGTGAATTATAACAACATTAATAGAGAAATTGTTGTCCCTTCCTTGTGTCCTAATCCTAAGAATTCTTTGGAGAAATCCTTATATTCTTTGGATGTGGTAAGAGCTTTGAAATATTATGTTGAAGCTACTAAATATTTCAGGAAGACTTCTAGTCAATTTGTTATCTTTTCTGGTTCTAGGAAATGTCAGAAGGCTTCTGCCATTTCCTTGGCTTTGTGGTTAAAGCTTTTGATTCATTCAGCTTATTTGAAGTCGGGTCAAGCCCCGCCTCAGAGAATTACAGCTTATTCTACTTGATTAGTCTCCACTTCATGGGCTTTTAAGAATGAAGCTTCAGGGCGGAGCTAGCGAGCCTCAAGTATGGCCGCATGAGACCGGGGCTCCGATAAACAACTGGCCAAAATTGCAAACTACGCCAGCTAAGTGGTCGTCTAAACTATCCACAGGAGTCGGAAGTACTTGCTCGGTGTCCGGGGACCGAGTGAGTGACTTTGGAGGTTGCCGGGTGAATTTTAAAAGTGCTAACGGTCTGGTGTAGAGCACAGACTGAAAGTACATCACAGCAGTGATTTTGTGCCTGCACAGCAGATTCACGGCAACAGCAGGGAAAGCGTGTCCCTAATAAAAATTGAAATAAAATGCTGCAGGGTGGGACCAAAAATCAAAAGAGACTATGTGCCCTACCAGACATATAATATATATTATGTGAACTTAACTTACACTGCATAGAGCTTGACAATAACGGCAGAGCGATATAAGAAATCAGATTGCCTATGTCTATAAGAGGAAACGTTTGGAACGTCAGAATTGTAACCCCTGTTGTCTACAGAAAAGGGAAAATGTGATTATCTCTAACAGACTGCAAATATTATCATTAATAGTATATAGTGCGGAGTGCTAACATATTTTGAGGCTGACTGTTTCACTTATAAATACAGACAAGTCTATATAAACCTACAAGAGAGTGTTTTAAAAGCTAGAAGCAGTACCGAATTTGAGACATTCACTTGAAGGTATTCTTAGTGATCCTTACAGTTTTACACTGCACTGGGAAAACTGCCCTAATATGGCTGCAAAAAAGTCTGGGAGAATAGACTAAATAACCAAAATGAACGCTTATTTTAAAGCTCTTGACACTGATACAGCAGAGACACCTTTGCCCTCACAAGCATCAACCACAAAAACTAGTGATAATGCTGAGGACTCCACATCAATAACTAGAGCAGACCTCAAATTACTCCCCTCAAAAGAGAACTTTTCACAGTTAATACAACAAGGGATTCAGCTCATTAAGGATGGTCTAGCAGAGGTGAAGTCTGATATTGCACAGTTAAGACAGAGAGTGGAACAACTGGAGGACGCCACTGAATCCTTAACCACAGATTCAGAGCTCCTGGTTGAACAACTTAAATCCCAGGGTTCTATTATTAACCATCTACAGGACCATATTGAAGACCTCGATAATCGAGGGTGCAGACAGAACCTGAGAATATGGGGGATCCCAGAAAGTATAAATCAAATACAACTTTCGCCATATTTGCAAAGATTTTTTTGGTATCTCCTAGATACCCCTTTAGACCAGGACATTAAGCTAGACAGAGCACATAGAGCCCTTCGTCAACAACCAAGAGAAGGAGCTCCCCCATGTGATGTGATCCTTAGGTTTCATCAATTTGAGGATAAAGAAAAGGTGCTAACAGCAGCCAGAAAACTAAAACAAACACAATTTGAAGATAGTAATTTGCAAGTATACCCAGACTTATGCCCACAAACGCTAATAAAAAGAAGAGAAACAAGATACCTTACTCTGCATCTCCAGGAATTGGGGATAAAATATAGATGGGGGTTCCCCTTTTGTCTTCGAGTAGAGAAAGAAAACCAAATATTCGTATACCATGGCCATGAAGTTATTGAAGAATTCTGTGCTAAACTGGGCATAGCGCAACCATCCTTACTATCTCTGACAAGAGAAGAAAAGGACAATCCGTATTACCCTACTGGCCCTAAAGAGCAAAGACAACCCTGGACCAAGGTTAACAGGAAAAGACAAAGAGGTTCTGAAGACAAGGCTCGTTCCAATACCACGAGCAGACCTGCTACTTGACTGTACTATACATAAGTGGTATATGAATATATTTAAAGGAGAAATATGCTATGTTCTGTTTAATAGCCTGTAATATTTGTAGAGACTAGAATCCAAAAAACTTAAAATGATTATTTTATGTATTTGCTTAGATAGTTCATTAAATGTGATGAAAAGTTACATAGTTAGCTGATGATAGTACTAATATATTAATTATTTTTACTGCAAGTTGTTATTCATGTTACAAACATGAATCCTCTACTACAGGTTGTAGACTGTAGATCCCGAGCTGCTGATTTCAGCAGGCTACTAGTGGTTCTTGGCTCTTCTTTTGTTACTGAGTGGAGAGTCACTAGACTGGATCACATAGTTAAATGTTATTGTTATCTTTTATATGTTTTTATTTGTTTGTTTTTTTTAATTAGGTCATTGCAATATCTTCCTCTAAGATTAGTTATCTCTTCCTCTTTTTGTCCTCTTCCTAACATTTCACTCATCCTCTGCCACAGGACGGAGGGTACTCCTTATACGGAATGGGTAAGTGGCAAGAAATTGCCAGTTTGTGATGCCATATTGCACATTTACCATGCACCCAAGACACTTAGCATTATATGTTCTAATTTTAGTCCTATCAATGGAGTCACGCCAGATTAAGATAATTTCACAAAATGTTAAGGGTCTAAATTCCCCAAATAAAAGGTTGATAGCACTTAATTAGTTTAAGAGACATAGGGGAGATATAATCTACATATAAGAGACCCATTTCGATAAACATAAACAACCTAGATGTAGTTCAAGTATTTATCCCACAGGGTATTTTAACTCCGCTGACACAAAACGTAAAGGTGTAGGAATCTTATTTCACAGAAAAATACCTTTACAGCTCCTTCAAAGGGAAATTGATGAAGAAGGTAGATATATCATACTGGTTGGTATTTTGTATAACAGACCAGTGACATTGGCTAATATTTATTGTCCAACTATTAATCAGATTCCCTTTTTGAGAAAAGTAATAAATAAGATTATAGACATAAAAAAAGGAACGGTTTTGCTAGGAGGGGACTTTAATACATTACTTGATCCTCATCTGGATAGCTCACATCACAGAGGCGCACGGTCTAAAAGAGATTCCTTAAAATTAGACAAATGCTTATGGGATCTAAACCTACTAGACGCTTGGCGCATATTAAACCAATAGACAATACACTTTTTTTTCCCACCCAAGACAGGTTTATTCACGGATAGATTATTTATTAGTAGATCAAAATAGTCTCCCAATGGTATCTAAAGCTGAAATCCTGCCTAACGCTTAGTCGGATCATTCTATGGTTACCATAGAATTGGTCTGGTCATCCATGCCTGCTGCACCATTTCTGTGGCGTCTCGATGAATCATTACTTCATAACCCTGACACAGTTAAAAAAATTACATTAGCGCTGGAAGAGTATTTTACACATAACACTAGTGACCAACATAACCCCGCAATTTTATGGGACGCTCATAAGGCGGTCATAAGAGGGGAGTTTATCAAAATACAAGCTACTCTTAAACACTCATACCAGCAGACATATAGAACTCTTTTAAATAAATTAAAAGACATAGATAGATTACATCGGATAAACCCAACAGACATATCTATCTCATTACAGAGACAGGAGACAAGAGTAGCTCTGTGGAACCACTTACAACAAGAAGCTCATAAGAGAGCACTATACCTTAACAAGATGTATTTTACAGAAGGAAATAAAGCAGGTACCTGGCTGGCTAGGACTTTAAAGCAAAAAACATTAAATCAACATATTAAAGAAATAGCCATCTCTGATACACAAAACACATCGGATAGTGAGTTAATAGCAGAATCCTTCAGAAAGTATTATGAGGCATTATATAATATCCCTAAAATACGAAATTGTGATAGGGATCAAGATATGGCACATTACATTGCCCAAGCTGATCTCCCCACATTAGATCCAGATAGACGGAGAGATTTAGAAGCACCTATTACACATTTGGAAGTCATGAAAGTGATAGAATCTCTACCCGCAGGTAAAAGCCCTGGCCCAGACGGGTTTAGTAATAAATATTATAAAATGTTTAAAGTGATATTAACCCCACACCTAACTAATTTATTTAACTCTATAGACGAAAAAGAGGAATTTTCTAGGGAATTTCTTCTGTTCCATATTACGGTCATCCCCAAGCCAAATAAATTAACAACGTTAACTAGTAACTATAGACCCATTTCCTTACTTAATTCAGATCTAAAGATTTACTCCAAAATAGTGTCTTCTCGAATAAACAAGGTCCTCCCTTAGATAATACATGTAGATCAAGCGGGATTTGTCCGTAATAGAGAGGCCAGGGACAACACTATCAGGGTTCTTCAATTAATAGATTATGCAAAGTTAAAAAATATACCATCAATTTTAATTTCTACCGATGCTGAAAAAGCATTTGATAGGCTGAATTGGAGTTTTTTAATAAAAGTACTGGAGAGTATGGGATTTGGAGAAAAAATGCTTAACAGAATTCTTAGTTTATACGCAGACCCCTCGGCCAAAGTTAAAGTCAATGGGATTCTATCTTCTTCCTTCCCCATTCGCAACGGCACACGTCAGGGATGCCCTTTATCTCCCACCTTATTCATCATTACTATGGAAGTTTTAGCAGCACATATAAGAAAGAACACTCACATCAAAGGTATTCAAATAGCACAGAATGAATACAAATTAAATATGTATGCTGATGATGTGTTAATATCCCTGGCCTCTCCTTCAACATCCCTACCTTATCTTTTGGAGAAATTTGAAAAATTTGGTAGTTACTCCAATTTTTTAATAAATACCCAAAAATCAGAAATCCTTAATATTAATCTTTCCCCACAAGAATTTACAGATCTGGGAATTGTTTGTGCATACCGAAGGCAGCCTGACTCGATCAGGTACTTAGGAATTAAAATTTCTGCTCAAAACTCAAAATGATTTGATCTAAATTACTTAAAACTGTTAAAAAGTATTGAATCTGACCTTGTGGTGGGGCAGAATACAGACAATTAAAATGAATGTTTTGCCTAGGATTCTTTATTTATTTCAAGCCGCCCCAATCTACTTATCTCCCACATTCCTTAAGAAATTGCAAGCCAGAGGAATATAAAGCTCAGATACAGAATTTTTACATTGAAGGTGGCTTTTACATTTAAAGTGGCTTTTAGATAAACTTATATGTGGACATTGACAAGTATACCTCTTTTTGATATATTATGAATATTGTAGTTTTTTATGTGTGACCGGTCACATTTTAGCTTAAACTATTTTTAGCTATTGCATTAGTGTCACTGTGTGTTAAAAATAAATAAATATTTAAGTGATCAAACACATTTTACAAGTGTATTATAGAGTATATCTTCCCCTACTGGTTTGCATGTTTGCTTCTTTAGCGCTGTTCTAGTTTTTCTCTTGTGCACCATTTTAACTTTACAGCCATATGGGGATGGCTGTTATTTCTACAATAGTTACCATACATTTTTGGTTTGCGCATAGGCATCCTTCTTTTCTTTGATTAAAGTTTTTTATACAATTTTAAGAATTCAGATAAATTCCTGGTGAAAAGATGACAAGGTAGGCTGCGTATGAGCCTGTAATCATACTAAAGTTTTTGAAGTGAAACATATACTTGCTCCTACAAATTAATTTTTTTAGACCAACACATTGACCTCTATTTAACAAAGTCTGGCGGACCTGATCCGACAGTGCAGATCAGGTCCGCCAGACCTCGCTGAATGCGGAGAGCAATACGCTCTCCATATTCAGCATTGTACCAGCAGCTCACCATTACCTGAAGTAAGAGAGTATACAGCCTTCTTACTCCTGCTTAACCCACACACCATTCCTTTTCACAGGGAATCTAACATGTATCTTACCCTGGGAGAGAAAAGCCAGCCAAGAATTAAAATAAAAAAAATAAAACTTTTTTTTTTAATGCATGGGGCAATGCAGGACAGATGGCTAGCAACCTGGGACAGACCCCTAAAATTGGGACTGTCCCGCGAAAATCGAGACAGTTGGGGGGTATGGGGTTCCCACAGAGGGGAAATTGTATATCTCTTGCTTCGACGATCAGAAGGCTTGCGATGCAATTGATTCGAGGGTTGACCCTAAAAGCCTATTGGGGACTGACAGTGAAAGCAGGTATGGTGTCATGTCAAGGGCCCTAACCAAGGTTTCATGTAGTGATTCCCCTGGGATAGACTTTTCTGAAATTTGTTGTTCTCCCTTTACCGATCAGTTGGGTGGTCGAGCCATTCCACTGGAAGTGCAAGTATATGTCTCAAGTTTGGATCAGAGACTTTTCGACCCGGGGGGCGAGTTTTATGTACCCTTTTTCTGGCATGCTCTGTGAAACTAAGGGATACACTTACCATGCCAATACCCTAAAGACACAGCAATCCTCCAACAGAAGGCCGCATTAGAGAACATACAGCACTGCAGGGAGAACTTGAACTTACAGTTGCTGCCTATCACTGCAACCATCAGTCTCCCATATGTGTGGATTACATTCTTTCACAGTAACATTGCATCCTCAGTACTACAGGATCGTAGAACTATCATGTCAGCCGTAGGTCTACCTACATTCCCCCTGGTTCTCTGCAGCTCCATAGTGGGTTAAACTGCTGCAAACACACCACTTTCTTCCCTCATAGGCGGACATCATATGAGTAATATACTGCCTTGTTTTTTCTACTTTGTTTATTTCAACCTATTGTATAAGTACCGCTCTAACTTGTGTTTTGAGTTTTATTGTGTACAGTGTCAATATATATTAAGACATTTAAAATTCATGGTTCTACAGCAGAAGTGAATTATAATATGTTTGCTGAATTTAGCTATTTGCATCTACTTTAGGTCTTATAGTTAATTAATTGTTTCACCCTCGATCTATGTCAGCAGACCATCTTGCCCTCATTAGACCACAAAACCTTTCTCTTCATTGTCATAATTTTATAGAAGGCTTGGGGCTGAGCTGTTAACAGCTAAGGCGGCATATGGCTGGAGCCTAGAGCAGTAAGGTTGTGATCCTTTATATTTGTTCAAATGTTGATGCCTTAACCTATTTTTATGCTATTTTTGCCTGCTATAAGGCTATAGAACTAAGGTTATATATTTCTTATTTATGATCATAATAAAGTATATTGATAAGATATAGTATAGCTTTTTATCTACATAGTTTTCCATATATAAGTTGCTGATTATTCTAATATGGCTACAGCACTATAAATATAGGGGCCTATCATGTTATTTGCCAGTTAATATGAGACCCATAACGTCTTCTACCTTTGTGTGTTTTGTATTACTTTGAGCCCAGAAAATCTACACTATATATCAGAACTGCATATCTATACTGTCTAGCTCTGACCCCCCTCCCAACATAGCTTACTTGGTAAAGATAGGAAAATATACCCCATTTGCATGTTTTTAACTACCATCTGATCCAAAGGTATATAACTCTGAGAAATAAAAGTGAAAAGAGGTCTATCATTTGGGACACAAGAGCGGTCCCTTCCCATTTGTGATTACCTACTACAGCTTTATATGCTTTGTAACATTAAAGGGACATTCCAGTCAAAATTTAAATGCACATAGATTAATTATATCTTTGAAGAGACACATATTTGCAATATACATGTATTAGCAAAAATGCTTCTAGTAAAAGTTATCACTGTTTTAGTGTTAACATTCTTCTCTGCACACGCATGTGAAACATAGCTAGATATTGGGGCCGATCTATCAAGCTCTGAACGGAGCTTGACGGCCCGTGTTTCTGGCGAATCTTCAGACTCGCCAAAAACACAAGTTATGGAGCAGCAGTCACAAAGACCGCTGCTCCATAATTCGAGTACAATCGGGTTGATTGGTGTTGCACCAGCAGCTCTTGTGAGCTGCTGGTGCAATGCTGAATACGGAGAGCGTATTGCTCTCCGCATTCAGCAATGTCTTGCGGACCTGATCCGCATTGTCGGATCAGGTTCGCAAGACATTTGTTAAATAGGCCTCATTGTCACTGCCCCTACATTTTAAATAATGCAGGTGCTTAGATTATCACAACTATCAGCAATTAACAAATTGAGTCATTACCAGATGGTACAAGCACCTAAGGCTCTCTGAGCAAGTGTTTTTTTGCTGTGTTTAAAATGCTGGTGCACGGTGCATACTTAAATACACTTTTGAAACAGCTATAGCTTTAATTAAAATCATTTAATCATCAAAATTGCTTCAGTTTAATACCGAAATGCACCCAAGTTGTTTCCAATTTTGGGTGGAATATCCCTTTAAGTGGCCCAAAAGTGGCTTCATACGCTATTCAGTAGATATATAGTTTAATTGTCAAACATTCGGCTAGATTACGAGTTGTGCGTTAGGGTAAAAAAGCAGCGTTAAGAGGTCCTAACGCTGCTTTTTTACGCCCGCTGGTATTACGAGTCTTGAAGGTTTAGGGGCACCGCACACTTTTTTTGCCTTACCGCAAAACGACTTACGTAAACTTCGTAAAGTCTTTTCTCTATGGGACTTCCATAGCGCCGGTATTACAAGTCTGTCCTGGGAGGCCAAAAAGTGAGTGGTACACCCTACTAGACATGTGCGTTTCGATTCGGAACGAATCTAAATTCGGCCAAATTTGTTAAATTCGGAGATTCGGATCGATTCGAATTTCCGAATTATGGTAGTACCAAATCTACCGAATAAATCCGAATTAGTTCGGATTTATTCGGTAGATTCGGATGGCCATGGATTACACTATTATTGTACAGTATATTAGGTTATATCACTCTGCTATGGGTTACACCTAATATACAGTACATAATACTAGTCTAATACACAGCACATCCCACCTAACACATACCAAAATTCCGAATCGAACCAAACCGAATCCAGCCAAATTTATTCGAATCCGAATGAATCCGAAACAAATTCATTCAAATTTTTCCAAATTCGAATCGATCCGAACCGAAATTCAAAAACATCCGAATTGATCCGAACCGAATTTTACCGCCATGCACAAGTCTACACCCTACCCTGTCAAGAGTCCTAATGCATTTAAAAGTCAGTAGTTATGAGTTTTATGGTAAAACGCTGTAGCATAAAACTCATAACTAAAGTGCTAAAAAGTACACTAACACCCATAAACTACCTATTAACCCCTAAACCGAGGCCCTCCCGCATCGCAAATACTAAAATAAAAATTTTAACCCTTAATCTGCCGCTCTGGACACCGCCGCCACCTACATTATACTTATGAACCCCTAATCTGCTGCCCCCAACATCGCCGAAACCTACATTTTATTTATTAACCCCTAATCTGCCGCCCCCAATGTCGCCGCCACCTACCTACACTTATTAACCCCTAATCTGCCACCCCCAGCATCGCTGCCACTATAATAAACATAGTAACCCCTAAACCGCCGCACTCCTGCCTCGCAAACATTAGTTAAATATTATTAACCCCTAATCTGCCATCTCTAACATCGCCACCACCTACCTACATTTATTAACCCCTAATCTGCCGCCCCCAACGTCGCCGCCACTATATTAAAGTTATTAACCCCTAAACCTAAGTCTAACCCTAAACCTAACACCCACTAACAAATATTTAAATAAATCTAAATAAAACCTATTAATAACTAAATAATACCTATTTAAAACTAAATATATATATTCCTATCATTAACTAAATTATTCCTATTTAAAACTAAATACTTACCTGTAAAATAAACCCTAAGATAGCTACAATATAACTAATAGTTACATAGGATTTATTTTTATTTTACAGGCAAGTTTGTATTTATTTTAACTAGTTATTAAATAGTTATTAACTATTTAATAACTACCTAGCTAAAATAAATACAAATTTACCTGTAAAATAAAACCTAACCTAAGTTACAAAAAAACCTAACACTACACTATAATTAATTAAATAAATTAACTAAATTAAATACAATTACCTAAATTAAATTAGCTAAAGTACAAAAAAAAACACACTAAATTACAGAAAATAATAAACAAATTACAGAAATTTAAACTAATTACACATAATCTAATAGCCCTATTAAAATAAAAAAGCCCCCCCAAAATAAAAAAAACCCTAGCCTAAACTAAAAGGGCCTTTTGCGAGGCATTGCCCCAAAGTAGTCAGCTCTTTTACCTGTAAAAAAAAATACAAACAACCCCCCAACAGTAAAACCCACCACCCACACAACCAACCCCCCCAAATAAAATACTATCTAAAAAACCTAAGCTCCCTATTGCCCTGAAAAGGGCATTTGGATGGGCATTGCCCTTAAAAGGGCAGTTAGCTCTTTTGCCGCCCAAACCCTAATCTAAAAAATAAAATCCACCCAATACACCCTTAAAATCCACTTACCAGGAGACGTCTTCATCCAAGCCGGGCGAAGTGGTCCTCCAGACGGGCAGAAGTCTTCATCCAAGCCGGGCAGAAGTGGTCCTCCAGACGGGCAGAAGCCTTCATCCAGATGGCATCTTCTATCTTCATCGATCCGGCGCGGAGCGGGTCCATCTTCAAGACATCCGATGCAGAGCATCCTCTTCTGGCGACGACTAAAACAGAATGAAGGTACCTTTAAGTGACGTCATCCAAGATGGCGTCCCTTAGATTCCGATTGGCTGATAGAATTCTATCAGCCAATCGGAATTAAGGTAGAAAAAATCCTATTGGCTGATGCAATCAGCCAATAGGATTAAAGTTCAATCCTATTGGCTGATCCAATCAGCCAATAGGATTGAGCTTGCATTCTATTGGCTGTTCCAATCAGGTTTCTGCAACGGGGTTATAGAGAAGATCATATTGATACCCATATAAAAAAGTTCAGGGACACAACTCAAGATGATGCACTACAGACCAGGGAACCACGACCAACTGTCAATAGACTATCTTACCTTACTACGTATACTGCAGATAAAAAAGATCTCCCTACGAATATAAGAAAAAAACTGGGACATCATTAACACAGATACCAGTCTCCCATTTACAACAATGGGACCACCTAGAGTGTGTTACAGGAGATCCAGATCCATTCGAGATACATTGGTTAAGGTTGATCCTGTAGATAGCTATAAGAAAAGTACCTGGATTGGTTCCCCCAAATGGGGATGTTATAGATGTCTTGGCTGCACTACGTGCAATGGGATGACAAACACCAAGACATTTACACATCCCCATTCAAATAAAAAATACACAATCAAACTTAGGGTTACATGTACCACTGAATTTATTGTGTATCTGTTACATTGTCTTTGCGGCCTATTTTATGCGGGCAAGACAGTGGACACTCTACGTACCCGTATGGCCAACCATTGCGCTGCTATTAGGCTTGCCATTCGTAAAAAAGAATCGGAACAGCCAGTTGCAAGGCATTTTGCGATGTGTGGCCATACGGCTACGGATCTTAGGTATATCATTATTGATCACGTGCCTAAATCCAATAGAGGGGGAGATAGGGCCAAAATACTATTACAGAGGGAATCTAAATGGATTTTTACTCTAAATACATTAGCTCCTAAGGGATTAAATACTTATTTGGATTGGCATTGTTTCCTTTGAAACATCCCAGATTGGCCCTCAGTTAGAATTCTGGATAATAGCAGAGTACCATTTTTGGGGGCGTAGGGCTCCAGGGTTCCTTGTTTATATTAAGCTAGGCTGTACCAATTAAGTAGATAATATAAGTATATTGAGCTTGTCTATGCCTATTGCTATCAATGTAGCCTAGTTTATTTTAAAATAATAGTAGGGTGTTTAGCTGGTTTAAATATGATTAGTATTGGAATTACTATTCAGCAGCGAATGTGATTGTAATCTGGATACACTATATCAGTTATCCCCTTAGCTGTTGTTACCAACTATTGTGTAATTCAATATTAGCAAAAGTGCCTGTTATTGCTTGTATAATCCTACTTTAATTGCCAATGATTGTAAACTATATCAGTTATCCCCTTAGCTGTTGTTACCAACTATTGTGTAATTCAATATTAACAAAAGTGCCTGTTATTGCTTGTATAATCCTACTTTAATTGCCAATGATTGTACTGTTCCATTTTTATCTCTTCTGACAGATCGGCGACTTCCGGTTGCTATGGGTATGATATATATTTCAATGCATTTATTTATGTTATATACTGTTGGTCTGAGGACGGGGCTAATGACCCCGAAACGTCACATTTTTTGATGTATTAAACAATACTTGCTTCATAAGACCCGGCGAGTGCATTCTTTAATGCTGTTTTGTTTACCTTTTTTTGAAGGCACCCTGAGCATGCTGTTCAGTGTAAAGTGAGTGATGAGCCCACAAGGGATTTTATATTATTGGATTTGGCTTGTTGCACCCTAAATAACAATAAGCTTTTTTACCTACTGACCATATTTTCACTATCACTTTGGGTGATCACGCTACATAAGCTTTTAATTTTATGGAACAGTACAACATGACGGAAATAGAGGGCACTAAAGATGGAGAGATTCCTGGTGCCACAATTTTCAACTATACACAGGAGGATGCAGACCACATTAGATTTGCTGCTCTGCCTTTAAGGGATACGAAAATACAGCCGGAGCATCTTTATTCAAAGTGGCTTAAACTAAAAAAGAGATGTACAGATTTATCACTCCATGGGAGTTTTCTTTCAGAATACCACCGTAAAATGTATATACCAAGAGGCTTCAGGGTAAAAAACATACCAATGATTGGTAGGAATAATATTGCCTTTTGCACCAAATGGTGCAGTATTCTTAATAAATGTTCCCTGGACCTAATCCTGTTAGTCATCGAAGAAGTTAGAGCACTTATACAGGTGGCTGAGATGGAAGTGGTCAAATATGAGGAATCACATAAAGCAGAGTTGGAAGCTGACCGGGAACAGAACTGGTTAGATAAATTGGAACAACAAATCCAACAATACCAACAGGAATTGACTACCTTCAAAAACAAAAAATGGGATGTGGTTACTCTGGACTACAAAGACAAAAGGGTCTATCGTTGGCTATTAAGCCCTGAGGAAAGAAGGGGATTCACTGATGCATGACCTCGCAGGCCACTGTATTATAAGCCAAGAAACCTGACAACAGTGGACAGGTAATAGCTCAGAGTCAGATGGGGCCACCACAGTACATACATAAACCTCTACTAATATAGAAGGCGTAACAACCCGCTCAAAAACCCAGAGGGCCACAGGCCGCATATTAGAAGGGGGGGATCAAGAGGAAGACCCCCCAGACAACAAAGGTTTTGATGGAGGACATAGTCCTTAACCTCAGCTTGCATGTTCTAACAGATTTAGAGTCCAGGGTTCTTAATAAAGGGCTCTCGTTCATTCCTACAGATTATAATGACCCGTTTACCACTTACTTGGACATACAAAAATTTGATAGATCGCTTAGATTACGAGAACACTTTGGTAATACAGACTTAGAAGGCCCCAAGTTTAGGGCAAAAGGCAAATATGATCCTGCTAGCTCCAACCCTAGCATTAAAACATATGGTCATCTGTTAACTGACCAATTGGCTGTTGGATGCTCTACCACAAGAGAATATTGTAGGAATAATCTATCACGTTTGGAGAGTAAAGCACTTCAGGACCTAAGTAACAACAAAAAGATTATTTTCCGTGAAGCTGATAAAGGGGGTGCAGTGGTACTGTTGGACTATGAATATTACCAACAAGAAGTGCTGTCTCAGCTACAAGATACTAAGACGTACAGACAACTCCCAGGAGATCCTATATGGACTTTTAAAAAACAGATTGATGAATCTCTACAGAATGCATTAGCAACGGGACAGATTGATACAACCCTGATGGCATTTTTAACAGTACAGTTCCCCAGGACGCTAGTGTTCTATACACTACGTAAAGTGCACAAACATGCCACACGACCTCCTGGGAGACCGATTGTATCGGCTATTGGATCTATTCTACAACCAGTTGCAGTATACCTGGATTCTGTATTACAACCAATTGTACGACATATGCCTCTGTTCATCTTGGACTCTATTTCACTGATCAAGGAATTAAGGAATATCAAGGGACTCAAAGGAACGGAATGTCTGGCCACTTTAGATGTGGTTAGCCTTTATACGGTGATCCCACATAACCAAGGTCTGGAGGCTGTACGTAGCCACTTGTGAAGGTATCCATATGTGGGACCCAATATTGAATAGCTATTGGAACTTTTGCAGTCTTGTCTAACGATTAATTATTTCTGTTTCGAGACTTTCTTTTATCTTCAATTACGGCGATGGGGTTGAGTGTGGCCCCATCGTATGCCAACCTTTATATGGGCGAATTTGAGCAACATCAACCATTGCTATTTCAACATCATAACATCGTATTTTTTGTCGCTATATAGACAATCTGTTTTTGATTTGGGATGGATCGCCAATGGAGCTTAATGTATGGTTCCAACAGTTGAATCAGGTACTCCCTAATCTACAGTTTAAAATAATTTACAGCAATGAAGCCGTTGATTTCCTAGACCTGAGAATTTTCAAACAGAAGGATGGTTTAGGTACAACTTTATTTCGAAAAGAAAAGGACAGAAACTCACTTCTGCAAGCCACCAGCTGTCACCCGCCTGCCCTTAAAAAGGCATTGCTGATTTCACAATTTAAAAGGGTGGTCCAGAATAATAGTGATCCAGGGATGGCCAAACAGCAATTGTTAGAAATGAAGATGAGGTTTCTGCAGCGGGGTTATAGAGAAGATAATATTGATACCCATATAAAAAAGTTCTGGGACACAACTCAAGATGATGCACTACAGACCAGGGAACCACGACCAACTGTCAATAGACTATCTTACCTTACTACGTATACTGCAGATAAAAAAGATCTCCCTACGAATATAAGAAAAAACTGGGACATCATTAACACAGATACCAGTCTCCCATTTACAACAATGTAAATGGGAGACTGGTATCTACAACAATGGGACCACCTAGAGTGTGTTACTGGAGATCAAGATCCATTCGAGATACATTGGTTAAGGTTGATCCTGTAGATAGCTATAAGAAAAGTACCTGGATTGGTTCCCCCAAATGGGGATGTTATAGATGTCTTGGCTGCACTACGTGCAATGGGATGACAAACACCAAGACATTTATAAATCCCCATTCAAATAAAAAATACACAAAAAAAACATAGGGTTACATGTACCACTGAATT